>NW_022990939.1:1900000-2073413 GCF_902827175.1 Gymnodraco acuticeps
TAGGTTATTGGTTATGTTCATATACTTATTTGATTATTAAAATGTAAACCGATCTTTTTCATATGGGTGTTTCAGAGTTGTACCCCCTAGATCAGGTCTCTAGTAATGGTGTGCTCAAAGTGCACCAGATTGAAGCATTTTACTTTAAAATGTTAAAAAAGATCTTCCCGGGGGGCATACCCCCGGACTCCCGCCTAGAGGATGTGACGTCCACCTCCCAATTCAAACACGTTCATACAATACTGACTACATTTGAAGCCATTTTGACGTATATTACCTATGTCAATAAGTTTCTGTTTTTGTAGTGTATTTGTCTTTTGTAGAGATTTTTCATTTATTCTTTATACAATCTCGCCTAGGGCAGCAAATTGGCTAGAACCGGCCCTGGTACTAGGCCTCAAGAGCCTTTCTTGTGCTGGCAGACACAGAAACAAATTGGCGGGGCGCACTTCGCACGTCACACACTAAAAAATTCCACACTAAGATAACACTGATGACAGCCACAAGGTTATATATCAGACTTTAGAAAGCTCCTTCAGAGCCCTGGGGGACATTATTTAAGAATTTTCACAAACAAATTAAATTACATTGCAAATGCTTTAAAGCTGTCTTAGTAAAAAGAAAGGCTGATTTCCAAACATCTAAAGATATTTTCACAAGCCTCATCACTCTCTGATTTGCATCATTCTGGCCAGTGATTGATGCAGTTTTCACTAACTTGTAGTTTAAAAGTTACCTGTATAATCCATCATCCTAAACATAAAGCTTTAATTTAGTTTCCTTTTCATTGAACCCGAGTTCAGTTTTTTATATCAGCACTTCCTGTCAATCCACTGAAGTGCCTACAAGTCCAAACAAACTTCACTGTAACATCCCTGTCTTCCTACTTTAAAAGTATTTTATAGCTAAATGAAAAACTACAGTGCATCCAACATGCATTGAACAATTATTATCTGAAATGTTCCTATTTCACATTGAATCACTATCTCTTGCTTTTCCAAGCCATCTATCCAGCTGTGATGCCTTCACACCTTTCACTGGATTGAAAAAAGAGTCATTCATCATCTTCACTTGCCAGATAAATGTATAAACCACTCAACAAGAATACAAAAAATAGCCATTTATAACAAGAAGAATTATAAATTGTACCAACAGGGATCTGAAGACAAATCTTGATCAATATTAAAGGGATTTAGTTTGTAGAGGAACTAAACCCAGAGTTGTTAGCGTTGGTCAGGGATGTTTATTAAATAATTAAGTCTCCTGTTTCCTAGTTGCTGACTGAAAGGAAAATGGACTGCCATTCCTCCACGTATCACTGAGCAGAGCGCTTACTACTCTCAGAGGAGGCGGCAGACGAGTGCCATCAATGTGGCGCTCATCCTGCAAAACCAGTTTTAACAGCCCTTTGCACAGAGGATGTGACTCATGACAGCAGCCACTGTAAATCATTTGGGGTACATTGAATTCTGATCAGAAGGCGCGTTGCATGTAAAAGCATGCAGAGAGGAAGAGATGATTCAAGAGACTGAAAACATTCATGCAGAGTAGAAAGGGAATGTGCAAACGTGTGTTCATGAGGCAGGAAGAAGGCATGGGGCCAATCAGCTAATGTAACTCTGACATCAGTTTCAGCAACCTCAAAGTCGACTATGTGCTTTGTGGTCAATCTTGGTTTCCTTTTCGTGCTGGGATGATATCTGCTTCTTATTCCTCATTTAGAGTTTGTTTTCTCTAATCACTTAATGGTCCCCAACTAAATCTAATAATACTCTTAATGATGATGATAATAATTAAAGCAAGTTGTCTCACAATGAGTGGCATGCCGGAGCCAGCAGAGGGCCACGCAGGGTAATTAGAAGCTGTGAGTAATTGCAAATATCAGGCCTGAGGCAGGAAGACAAACCAAACTCATTACATGTGTGGGGGGGGGGATTGTATTCTTTACCACATGTGACCTTAAGGTGCACTTACAAAGATTCTGACCTTTGAACTTTCTGATGGAACACAAGTGCAGGGGGAATGTGGATGCAGAAATCCATAAAGTATCACTTGAGGATCAGTGTTGCACATTGCTTTCCAATTAGGAGCAACTTCAGTGACATTGCTGATTTATCTGTATGAATTAAAATGACCCCAGGGAGTTTAACTGCTTTAAAGTTGTTTCCAAATTGGGAGAAAATGTTCAAACAAGCATTAAAGAGTCGAACACGTGTCTTACCAAGCCCCACTCCGACGATCAGCCTCCCCGCCAGCAGGACCTCCTTGCCTGGGGCGGTGCTCAGCACGATCCCCCCGACAGCGAAGAAGAAGCTGGCCAGCAGGATGCACACCCTGCGCCCGAAGAGCCCGTTCAGGAAGCCCCCCAGCAGCGCAGACAGGGCGGCCGCGGCCACAGTACTCGATATGAGCAGCTCCTGCCACAGGGCGCTCAGCTCCATCTCCCGTTTCAGCAGCAGCATGGCTCCGGAGATCACCCCGGTGTCGTAGCCGAACATGAAGCCCCCCAGGGCTGAGAACGCGGCCAGGAGGTAGACGAAACCCGGCGTGACATCCTGCGTGAACTGCTTGCGGGCAGCCCTCTCCAGGTCCCCGGTGGAAGAAGGGGGCAAGGCGGGAGGACCGGCGGGGGGAGGACCGGCGGGGGTAGCCGCGGCGGAGGAGGCACCCTGGCTGCTGAGGCTGGCGCTGGACGGAGCCTTGATGAGACTCCGCTCTCCTCCGTCGCTCACTTTCTTCCACCGCTCGCCCATCCGGTTGCTCATACTACGCAGATTGTAGTCATGGTCGGACTGCTTTCGAGACATATGGGAAACACAACACAGCACAGGACAGGGCTGCTGAGTTGTATTTGATGAAAAAATAAATGAAAAACTAATTTAACCCACCCCACCCCCCCTCAGTTTGGAGTTACCACCGCGTTAGTTATCCACAACCACTCCCAGGTAGGCTATAACTGCTGGGTAAAGTTGTTTCCAGTCTCCAGTCTCCAGCCGGGTGTGTGTCAGTGCATCGCATCCCGTGGCCCTGATGGGAGAGTTGGAGAAGAGTGGGGAGGAAAGGTGAGATAGGAGGAGTGTAGTGGAGCAGATCGTCACCACCAGCGTCGGCATGACGCAAATAAATATTGTTTTGAAAGCATGATGCTAGAGTGGATCGCTTATGGCGACGATTAGGCTAAACTTGCTGCAATTAAATTAAGTCCTGGACGTTATACTCCAAATACAAAGCAATACTTTTGTTTAGGCTCATTTAGGATCATCAGGATGCATGGCTTAATGCAAACAGTGGCATTGTTTTTGTATTTGAGTACAATCACAATCTAAATTGCATACTCATATACATATCGATATATAACGGTATGAAATCACAGTATGTGTTTATAAATATAGCCTAGATTCTTAACGATGACAGATTTCATCTTGGCTTCATCTTGTGTTTCACCTGTTGTGCAGCAGGCTGACTGGCATTAGGAACACGGCTGCCCCCTGCAGGTCTGACTCTGGTATTACCGATTCTGCATACAGTCACACACAGTGAAAGTCCAAAAGGTCTACATCAGTGGCGAGCCGTCAGGGCCCTCTAGGCCCTCTGTGAGGGCCTAAGATATTCTAAAAAATAATATTTGAAAACATTAAAAAAAAAGATTTTTTTGCAAAAGATTTTTTTTAATATTTTGTTGTTGTTACATTTTTCATTAGTTTTACCAAAATAACTTGGTTTAATTGTATTTAAAATAACATTTCCAAATAAATAAATCCTTCGAATCTGCCTGTTCAGTTTCTGTTGGAATGTGAAGGGTTAAATGCCGTCTCTGCGAGTTATGTGAAGACGGGAGAGCTTGTTGGTCCCAAGCCCCCAGGAAGTGCGCCGGACTCAGATGAAAATATTCGTGCTGGCCAAAAGGCGGTACTACACTTCCATTTGGTTGCCAGGCCTGGAAGCGTCTATCGTTTTTCCCATAGACATATAAAGACATATAAACAGTATAAACTGTTTATATGTCTATCGTTTTTCCAACCCAGTTTAGATTTAACCACGCCTACTTCCGCATTACGCAATAATCGATGTAGCTCTACGCGATAGCGTCATAGACTTGTTCTTCGGCAGTTAACGGAGCGTCCAGAGCCCAAGAGAGATAAGAGTTACGTTACGTTTTACGTTGTAAAAAATGGCGGCGCCTACTTCCGGGGTATGGACATCGAAATAGTTCCAAATATTGTCATTTGGGCGTTGGACCTCATTCACTTACATTACGGCGCGTCGATTAGTTCCAGAGGTAAGTTGCTGAAATATCGAACTATTTTATCAGATTCAGATTTCGCGGGTGTGCCGCGTCTATGACGCTATCGCGTAGAGCTACGTCAATCCTTGCGTAATGCGGAAGTGGGCGTGGTTAAATCTAAACTGGGTTGGAAAAACGATAGACGCATCCCGGTGTTGTGTCACATTATGCCTCCCCGTCATGAAATGCCCCCCTTGTCACGGGAACGCGCATTTCTAAATGACATGTTTACACCTCTAAATGACACGTTTACACCATAGGTTTACACCTTAAAACGATGTTTAAAACGAAAAGTAAACGTTCAGGGTTTTTATTAATGGTAATTTTCAGACTGTGAGTTGTTTAGTGGTAGCTCATAGTCTTGATTCTTCTGGTTTAACTTTTCGCTCCGTATTTGAGGTGTCGAAATTCATTCGTCACTTCCTTTTCAGTTTATCTTTTTTTTTATCATTATTGTTACGTCCTGTCTGTATAAACGTGCTTTAAAATGTATTGTTTAATTTTACATAGTTGTCATCTAATAATCAAAATATATGTTTACAAATGTTACATAGTCTTTGTCAGCATATTATTAGGCCTATATACGCTATGCGTACAAAATAAAAGGGTGACATTCATGAAACTTGCTCCATTTATTGGTACCAGTCCTAGAACCATACCCTGAAAAATGCTTGAGGGTGGGATTCATAGAAACCTCTTTTGGGGGGGGGGGCATTTTATGACAGGCCTGTCCATCACAATATGCCCCCCCTTGCTATCTTACAAAATAAAAGTGTCACATTCATGAAACTTGCTCCATTTATTGGTACCAGTCCTAGAACCATACCCTGAAAAATGCTTGACGGTGGGATTCATAGAAACATCTTTTGGGGTGGGGTGAATTTTATGACAGGCCAAACAATAGTTAATTGCATTGGTTGAAATGACAGTGGACAGTTAATGATGGTTCCTTCGGGGCATTATGTGCATCCAGGGCACAAGTATGGTTGATCCACTGGAGGCCTTTGTACACATTGGTGGTGGTACCACCGCTGACAAATGTCACAGCAAATCTGAGAAAACAATAAATACTTGTTATGTAAGGTATGCATTATTTTTATGATAATAGAATATCTCTAATGTATTTCCCACTAACATTCTAACCATTCCTTCAATAATCGAAATCTTTCAAAAACATAAATGTTGTGTTATGAGAAACAAAGAAATGTTCAACAAAAATGTATGAAAAAACAAGCAAAACATTAATCCTTTATCAGTGAATGCTGAAGATGCCAAGTATAGTAGAAATTACCAATGCAAATGTTATGTTGATAAAGTCTGGAAACATATTTCTGCTAATTTTCTTTATTTGTAATGTGCAATAGGAAATTACCCAATGTTGTTCATCCTGCTCCTCCACCCCGCAGTAAAAGCAAAGCCTGCTTAGATCATCTGTTGAGACAAAACGTAATCAATATCTTCAGATAAACTACATTGCAGATTTGGGGTCAAGGTGACCCATTCCAATTTTTGACTAAAAGGTCAATTATATAAGGACACATTTGTTGTGGTCTTTTATTATTTTGTGTGAAGAAAAGGCAAAACACACACAAACACATAGATTTTCTAAATTATTAAATCTGAGCACAGAGGAGCCATCTGCTCCTTCTTTCACACTCTCCTTACCCTCTGTAGAATCATGGGAACCTGCACAATGTCATTACAAAACATCCAAAAACTTCTTTCGCACTGTACGCATCAATTTAAGTTTGGTTCTCATGGTTCTTTTGTTGTTCATCACATGTATTAGCTTTACAGCTTTGATTATAATAAGTTCAAGGTAAAAATTAACTGAGGATATCAGTTAAACTAAAAGTAATACACACCAATGAGCACATTGCAAGGAGGAAGATGTGGAAATCTCACATCTTAAATAAACCGCAGAATTGAAAGGGTGTGTTAGAGTGTGATGTGTGTAGCCTATATGAAATTGCAGTTGAAGATGCCTGCCTGCGATGCTTCATATGTTATCTGCTTGGAGTTGAGATACACAATATACTGTATGTAGTGACGATTTACCCTAATCTATACTTAAGCCACTGTGTTGCTTTTAAAACCCTGATAATGTCCCTGGTCAATATTAACCCAACAGTACCAATGGTCCAAGCAGTGATACAATACAACAATTTGCATGGCACATTATTAATATACTAGGTTATTGATGCATACTTATGAGATACAATTAATAAAAGTAATTACATGAAGTCATTGACAATGTTGAGAAAAGGTAACAAACCAGATTCTCTGAGGAGAGAAGTAGCAATGTCCAGCCTCAGCTCGTGCACTGCCTTCTGGGAGCTTTCAAACTCAATTGCCTCCCCCAGTAAAATGTTCTCTGCAAACTGAAGAGAACTCTGATTAGTATCTGGACTGCATGGTCTATGATTTTACCCTCAAATGGAATACAGACAAATGACCCAACAGATTTAAAGAATGACATGTTGTATATGTGTAGTTTGACACAATTCAATACATCTTTGATCAAGATGTATAAAAGCAAGTCAAGATATTCAGTCTAATTGCTACTGAATTTGAGTTTGAGAGTAATGTTTGGCTAAATGAATTTCACACTCACTTTTAAGGCCAGGACATCACAGGATGTGCTGTCTTGTTGGCGATTATGGGGGAGGGTGCTGCATGTCCACCTTGACACCTTGCAGCCTTTCATCCTCATAAAGGCTCTACAGTATGTAGATAGTACATGTGTCAAGATGCAGCACGTCATTGTCAAAAAACTCATACAACACCGGAACTAGTACACTGTATCAAATGTACCTTGTAGACTGTAGGCACACCTTCATTTTGCCTTTCCCTTCTCCAAGTGGATCCAAGAAGAGGGTTTTCTTCTCATGGGGGTACATTACCTTTTATTATTCACATGGAAACACAACATGCATTAGGCAGTGTGAAGTAAAAAACTTCTTTGCAGCAATGTTGAGCCAATCATGAAATGAGTGAAACTGGATTCACCTGTCAATACACTGATATTTATTGAGAGCCTGAGCGGCCGGAGAGTTCACAGCATATTACAGTTCCCCTGTAAGATACCAGCCAACTCTGAAGCCCAAAAGCGCCAAGAACCCATCTATACATGAAGAAGAGGAGGGCCCTAAAACACGGGTTTTCCTTTAATGCATGCCAGATGTCGAGACAAAGACTCGTTGCATTGTAAACCCACATGAGCCAAGCTTCTCTCCCACAAGACGTCAGATGACCTCTTGACCTGTGTCTTCCTGAGAAGCTATGGATCACATTACAGGCAGGAATACACTTCAACCATATTAAACAGATTCCCGAGGACAAGTCACTAAACTCTATATACTTTAACAAGACTAAAATATTCCTTTACAGATCCACCCTTTTATCAATTTATGATAATCAATTAACATTAGTCTAAAGAATATTTCAGTCAATACTTAAGTCAATAAGCGTCTTCAGAGTTGTGTGGGCTCACTCACATTAATTACATCAAAAGTAGAACAAGATTGAAAACACTTCAATCACCATGACAAGATACAATCAATCATAATAAAATCATCTCTCTTCAGTGTTTGGCATCATTTGTCAAAAAGCACAATAATAAACACGTGAAATACAACAATATTATAGCAAAATATATGTTTAAAAAATAAGACCTTTTATCATTTATCACTCAGTTAATCTCCTTCATCAAACACAAATTCTAAATCAGCTTACATCTCAAAGATTTACTTCAAGGCAATTACTTATTAAAACACAATTAGAATTTAGGATTTATAATAAATCCAATTGAGGTATAAATCAGACTTCAACTATCAATCATTATGTCATCTCAAAATCTGAAGGGAAAACTAAACAATTCTCAAAATGTTTAACAATCTGAAGAATCAAACATTTTATTGTATAACGACCTGAAAAGGAAAAAATCAAAACATCTGTTCTTTATTCAGAGCATCAACTGTAATCAATATCAAAACATCTGTTCTTTATTCAGAGCATCAACTGTAATCAATATCAAAACATCTGTTCTTACCTGGTAATGATTAAGGATAGTAACATTGTCTGTTATAATATTAGAAATATCTTATTGTCCAATACCTTATAAATCTGAAAATATCAATTAATTAATAATCTGTAATCATCTGGTCATTCAATTCAAATGTTATCTTTGTACGAGAGCTAGAAGAACATGTTTTCCTCCTCTCTTTATGACACAGAATGTCTGGTGTGTAAAGGCATCCTGATACTGTAGATTAGCACTGAGGTGCTGATTGGCTCAAAACTCTTCTTCATCAGAGCGCCATAACTCAATCCCCCCCAATTGCTCTGCTTTTGTGGCTCATTCAGTGAGCACTTTATGATCTCCCAGTGAAACAGAGGCTCATCTGCCTGTATTCCTTCTGCTATCTGCTTGAGAGCAGTGCACCTGCCTATTCCAAGTGGCATATCCAGATGCCCCCCCCGTGATGGGAGAGGTTATGAAAACATCTGCTCCTCCAAGAAACATGAAACCTTGTATGAAACCTCTGAAACCATCGCCCCTCCTGCAGAGTTGTCTGCCTGAGCTCACCGAGCAGAAAGATGAAGAAGCATCCCATCTCATCAGAAAGTTGAAGATTAGAATCCTCTCATCTCGAACGACCTCCTTGCCCGTGGATACGTTGCTCTCTGCAGCCGCAGAGTGTGCTTCTCTCTCTGACCCTTCGCCTTCAGAGCTGTTTAACACTTGATAGGGATGTTTTCCTGAGTGCAGACAACTCAAAGTAATGGATTAGCACATTAGCATTCAATTACAAAAATAGGATAGGCCCCCTCAGAATTATTTGGGAGCCTTCCTGACCCATGCACATTATAAATGTAAGGATTGTGTTAGTCATTTAACATGCAAGAATCATTCCTGTTTGTGACGCGAATTGTGAAGTAAAAAACTTCTTTGCAGCAATGTTGAGCCAATCATGAAATGAGTGAAACTGGATTCGCCTGTCAATACACTGATATTTATTGAGAGCCTGAGCGGCCGGAGAGTTCACAGCATATTACAGTTCCCCTGTAAGATACCAGCCAACTCTGAAGCCCAAAAGCGCCAAGAACCCATCTATACATGAAGAAGAGGAGGGCCCTAAAACACGCGGGTTTTCCTTTAATGCATGCCAGATGTCGAGACAAAGACTCGTTGCATTGTAAACCCACATGAGCCAAGCTTCTCCCCCACAAGACATCAGATGACCTCTTGACCTGTGTCTTCCTGAGAAGCTATGGATCATATTACAGGCAGGAATACACTTCAACCATATTAAACAGATTCCCGAGGACAAGTCACTAAACTCTATATACTTTAACAAGACTAAAATATTCCTTTACAGATAGGAACCATACATTAGGCAGGTACGATGTAGGGTATTGTTTAGATGTTATCAATAATAAGTGACAGCATGTATGTGTGGCCTGGTTATCTTGCAAATCACTAATTATATATGGTGTATACAGCACTATAGATACAGATTGGAGCTTAAAATATGCTCCTATTCTCACCACCAACATCCAGTGATGGTTCTCGTTCACAATTCCCACGATGACTGTGTGTGCCATTGGATCAACCTGAGAGTAGTTGCAAAAGTATTACATTCCTGTTGAAAAATGCACATTTGCAACATTTACAAATGCAAAGTCATTCCAATCATGTACATACCCGGATTCTTCCAAATTTGTGTTTCCAGATGGCGGTCATAGCGTAGCTGTCAATAACAGCTGCTTGACCGTCATTGCGCTGGTTGAATTTTCTTACAATGAGTGTAAGGTAGGCATTGATCACCTTTGAGAAAAATGATCACAATGTATTAAAAAGAGGCATGTTTACTGTAATACTATCAACTACATTGTTGTAACGTCACTGAATTAATAAATGGAGCAAGTTTCATGAATGTCACACTTTTATTTTGTAAGATAGCAAGTGGGGCATATTGTGATGGACAGGCCTGTCATAAAATGCCCCCCCCCCCCCCAAAAAAGAGGTTTCTATGAATCCCACCCTCAAGCATTTTTCAGGGTATGGTTCTAGGACTGGTACCAATAAATGGAGCAAGTTTCATGAATGTCACACTTTTATTTTGTACGCATAGCATATATAATAATATGCTGACAAAGACTATGTAACATTTGTAAACATATATTTTGGTTATTAGATGACAACTATGTAAAATTAAACAATACATTTTAAAGCACGTTTATACAGACAGGACGTAACAATAATGATAAAAAAAAAGATAAACTGAAAAGGAAGTGACGAATGAATTTCGACACCTCAAATACGGAGCGAAAAGTTAAACCAGAAGAATCAAGACTATGAGCTACCACTAAACAACTCACAGTCTGAAAATTACCATTAATAAAAACCCTGAACGTTTACTTTTCATTTTAAACATCGTTTTAAGGTGTAAACCTATGGTGTAAACGTGTCATTTAGAGGTGTAAACGTGTCATTTAGAAATGCGCGTTCCCGTGACAAGGGGGGCATTTCATGACGGGGAGGCATAATGTGACACAACACCGGCATACATAAACCACGTGACCGGCTGGCGGCGACATCAAAGAGTGTCGTAACTCTTATCTCTCTAGGGCTCTTATAGCGGTCGCGGTAAAGCAGGATATTGAATAGTTGTTTTTTGTCTTTCCAAAGGATTTGTTGACTGAAAGTAAACGATCCTGTAATCACATATCGAAGACTCCTAAGATTGTATTACTGGTGTTTTATCATCTATCAGTGGCGAGCCGTCAGGGCCCTCTAGGCCCTCTGTGAGGGCCTAAGATATTCTAAAAAATAATATTTGAAAACATTAAAAAAAAACATTTTCTTTTAAAATATTTATTTCTATTTTTTTTTTTTGTTACATTTTTCATTAATTTTACCAAAATAACTTGATTTATTTATATTTAAAATAATATTTCCAAAGAAATAAATCCTTCGAATCTGCCTGTTCAGTTCTGTTGGAATGTGAAGGGTTAAATGCCGTCTCTGCGACTGTGAAGACGGGAGGGCTTGTATGGGGGTTATTTATGGGGGTTATTCCCTATCTTTATTCAAGAGCGTGGTATTTAAATTTGAGAGCATACTTTATGTATTTATTTCCCTCAAACCCTGTCCTCACACTCAAATAGTGCCTGCTTGCACTTAGATGTGCTCTGCTTGTGCTCAAACTGTACGCTTGCACTCAGATATATTGCTGTTTACAGATTTTTTCTGCTCTCAGATTTATTCTGTGCGCGCTCGAAACTTTTGTGCAACAATCCTGTCAAAATCCCTCAACCAATAGGAGGCCAGGTGTCCTTGCGGGTGCGTTCGCTTGACTTATTACAGCGTCCCGTAAGGGCGGTTACTCTTTGGTTTATAAACTCCCGCCCTCCACGGCTTTATAACATAACATGTACTTCACTTCGCTGTACAACTTTTTTTTGGGGGGGTATATGTTTATAAAACGGACAAGTCAAATCAAGCAATCTGATGTTTCTTAGCCGTGATATAATGAGCGTATATCCCGGGTATAATTGTAGTTACTTTTCACAAATCAGTATCCCTCCGCGTCTGAGAACCGTTACAACTGTTACATTACGTCCGTTATGAAACTAACTAACTAGGCTAACTAACAAAGCTTAAGATGGAAACATTTAAGGTTAACTTCGACCTCCGGGGTGGCCTTACTATGGAGGAGTGGATTGAGAAGTGCCTATCTCCAGAAGAAAAAAAAGCACCTAAACGACGTCTAATATGTTCTCTAGCTGTTATTGTTGTTACATAGCAACCACCTCGCACTATATTCTGTGCTGAAGGCAACGGAGGGACAATTTTATTTTGAACATCATTATTTAATAATAAAAACTATTTAAATTGGAGTGTGTATTTTTCTTTCACATTGCCAGCCACACGTGGTAACCGTTTTATAAATGCAATAGCTCACTTCAGGCCGTGATATACGAATATCTATATAATATGGGGTTGTCGACACTCCGCTTCGCGTCAGGCCGAACCAAGCCGTAGCGCAACAGTGCTGGAGCAGAACAACAGTCTGGAGGAAGAAGTGGGCCGGTCGGAAAATTCACTAGCAATCCCCCCTTCCCCCGTTGACAATTTACTAGCGATAACGAGGGGCCGGTCGAGATTCCCGGGCTGATTTTTAGTCCCAGTACGCCACTGAACGTAGCTATTATGTATATACTAACTGTGCTCCCCCCCCCCCCCAAAAAAAAGTTGTAAATCAAACAAGTGAAGTACATGCTATGTTATAAAGCCGTGGAGGGCGGGAGTTTATAAACCAAAGAGTAACCGCCCTTACGGGACGCTGTAATAAGTAAAGCGAACGCACCCGCAAGGACACCTGGCCTCCTATTGGTTGAGGGATTTTGACAGGATTGTTGCACAAAAGTTTCGAGCGCGCACAGAATAAATCTGAGAGCAGAACAAATCTGTAAACAGCAATATATCTGAGTGCAAGCCAATGCTGGAATTGGGCCGGTACTCACCGGTACGCAGTACCGGCACTTCTGGTTCTGACCCATGGAGTACCGGCACTTCTTGCTTAGTACCGGCATGCTGGCGGTACTCCGGTACTCATGCACCGTGCCAGTACTCAACACTCTCCCGCCGTTCTTATTATACATCCATATATATATATACAGCCGCCCGGTACTCAGTAGATGCGTCATGAGGTGCCGAACGGACATTCTCATCGCTCTAACCGCTAGAGTTTCACAGCGGCTGTCAGCTGTTTACTCCTGTCATTCAAACAGAACGTGCTGGAGAGGGGGCGGGGCTTATCTTCTCCATGTAAATACTGTGGTGGAAACGACTATGTCAAAATTAACCTATTTGACCGTGATTTAATAGTAATACACGTTTCAAAATAATAATAATAATAATGCCGAAGTAACAACATACTGAAAACTGTTAGTAAAACCATGTTTTAATGCTTTACCATTTACATACCTAGATGCACGTGTGTTGTGTTTATGCAGTGCAACTCCCACCCAGTGGGTGGCTATGTAGAGTGATAGAACAGAGCAGGCACGCCCCCGAGAGAAGGAAAGCAAGTCACGTCACAAATTAGCATTTCTAAAATGTTAGCGTGGATTAATAAAAGTGCAAAAAGACAGCGGTTGTCGCCGGAAGAAACTTCAAATACAGAGAATGCTGTGCCTGTGTTGGAAATTGTGTCTGATGGGGAGCTTTCTTTGGTTGATCCTCCTGCTCCAAGTTCTAGTGCATTAGCATTAGCACTAGCTCCGCCGCCTCCTCCAGAGCCTCTAACGTTAGCTGCTGCTGGCGAAACTGCCACCACCAACACCGGGCAAAGCGATGCACCTGACTGCTGGACAACGGACCAGGTGCAATATTTTTGCAAGACCAATGCATGGCTCCTTCTTAAAGATAAGAAGCTAGGATGTCGGATATGCAGAGATGTCAAATCTTTGGGAATACACACTGGACAAGGACTGAAACTGTCAACTGAATGGGGTGAGTGTGCAGTGTCTCATTTCGGTGTTGACAAGGGCAAACAACAAGCTAGCCTGAGAAAAAAAATCAAAGAACATAAAGAATCACAAGCCCATGTAAAAGCTGCTGACATCCTTGTGGAGGAAACTTCTGTGTAGCTATGCAGTGGGAGTCACCGACTCAGGAAGGAGACACGGGAAGAGCAGTAGCTTTGATGTCAAACACATGATGGTTTATTTGGAGTTAACGGCCGGAGGATTCACATCACAAGTCCAAGAGTCAGAGGTTCTGACTTCACGGTAGAGTTGCCACGTCAATTCTGGAGAGCCTCTCTCTTGCCAGCCCATCTAACTGGTTTCGCAGAGAGTAAACAACATATTTGAGGAGATAGCCTAAACAGTGTGGGAACACAGAGCTACTTGCCTCGGACACTTATGACCTCGAAGATTTTACCTTGGAGTCCACAAATACAGAGAAGGAAGTGTCCCAGTGTACCCACAACACAGACCATCTGTATCCCAGTATTGACCGGTCACAGAATGGGAACAATAACATTATTGGCTAAGCCGCCTGTGTCCTTAAAGAAGGTAAACAGACATCGAGGTTTGTCCTGTATGTTACAAATTGGCATGATAATTGATGATGATAATTATTTCCACAACAATCCTTACATCTGCTTCACGTGAAACTATTCAACATCAAGTGCAGTCTATACATAAATCTGAATTAGACACCACTATCAGAGTTTTTCGAACGGCATATAAAATTGGCAAACATAGCCGGCCATTCACAGACATGCCAATTGATTTGAATGTACAGAAACTGAATGGGCTGAACGTGGGCAGGGTTTTGCACTCCAATAAAACCTGTGGCGAAATCATCTACCACATAGCTCATGAGCTGAAGAAAAAAATGGCAAAAGACATTACAGAAAACCAAAGAAAACTCTGTGTTTTGGTCGATGAATCTACCACTATTAGTGGTAAAACGGTGCTTGTTGTGTGTCTACACTCAGCATTAGCTGATGCTGAGCCCGAAACGTTTTTTTGGGAGCTGATCGAGTTGGATGGAACAACGGCTGATGACATCACAAAGGCGTTAATGGAGTGTCTTGGAAGAGATTTTAACGAGGACTTTTTAGGTCAGTGTTTCGTTTCTTTTGCATGTGATGGGGCTTCAGTCATGCTAGGGAAGAGAACAGGCGTTGCTACCCAGTTGTGTAGTAAATTCCCAAGCCTGTTTGTGTGGCACTGCTCCAATCATCGTCTAGAGCTGGCAGTTGGGGATGTGGTCAAGGAGGTCTCAGGGCTCAATGATTTCCAGATCTTTTTTGACAAACTCTATTCCTTGTTCCATGCCTCCCCCAAAAATCAGAGGCAGTTAGCGCAGTGTGCGCAAGCAGTCGGACAGCGTCTCCTGGTGATAGGGCGTGTTTTGTCCATCCGCTGGGTGGCTTCAAGTGAAAGGAGCGTCAGAGCAGTCTGGGAAAACTACCGAGTGCTTCATGATCACTTCACAAATGCTGCAAACGACACAAGCAGGGATTCCAGAGACAGAGCAAAGTACAAGGGCCTGGATGATGTGCTCACATCTGCAACGTTTGTCAGCAATCTGGGACTGATGTACGATGCGCTCACAGAGCTCAGCGACCTCTCTCGGCAACTCCAAAAAAGAGAGATGACACTGCCTACAGCAGATAGGCTCTTAACTCGAGAAATACGAGTTTTTGAATCCATGGTCACCATGCCTGGCCCACACATGACTACAGTTCATACAGCTCTAGCTGAGAAGTCCTTCAAGGGTGTTGCCCTGCGTGAGAATGGCAGACTTGTACAGATTCATGCAGGTCAGTTTTTCCGCAGTATGGTAGAGAATCTGAGACACAGAATGACTTCCACAACCTCCTCTCATGTCAGCACAAGAGAAATCCCAATACATGGCCGGGAGGCCCGGGACAATCAGCTAATCCAGGACATGAAAGTTATCCATCCTGGAAGTTGGCCTGAAGAGGAGTTAGACGTACAGTATGGGGACGTAGAGGTGCTACGTTTGTGCGAAGTGCTGAAAGTGGACAGAAGAGAGACTGTTCAGGGCTTTCGCAAATACAAGGAAACCAGGGCATCCCGTACACCTGCTGCCATGGAGCCTCTACTGAAAGCAGTCCGAACCATCGCTGTCTCCACTAGCAGGGTCGGCGTCATGGGGGGTCATTCGCGGGCCATGCCCCCCCAAATGAGTCACTGTGCCCCCCCAACGCAGGGTGGGCAAGCCTTGTCACTTTGCCGATTTTTTCTTTTTTTTATCATATAGGCTAAGTGAAAACGTTTCCACTAAAGGTTTTTTGTGTGAAATACATCAGAAATAAATAATACAAATATAAAACACAGCCTGAGGTGTGCTCACTGCTGCTCTCTGATTGGTGTGTTGCTTGACCAATGACCCCCGACCTTTTTTTTGTTATCATTACGTGGCTGAGTGTTTAGATGAAAGCCCAGTGGCGATCTGTTCATCTGTTACACTGATTATACAGTAAAGCCATCGAAAATAATATGATATACAGTACAGTACAAGTACATGGGTCTCTGTGTTTCATTCAAGCTCTGTGTGTGTGTGGCACGAGCGCATTTTGTGAGTGCGCGAGCGGTAACGTGGAATGTTGTGGTTAGCATCTGGTTAGCTAGCTATGCTAACGGATATAAAGGGCTGTTTCTACACCAAGGTGGAGGAGAGTCCTCTCCTGTCAGACTGAGAGGATCTTATAACGTCAGCTCAGTGAGGTAAGGACTCTCTCAGTGTTTAGATAGTTCACTTTAGTGTAAGTTATTTCAGTGGGTCTCAAACGGTTTGGTCACCATTTATGTAAGTATTTTCGAGGAATACCTTTATATGATCATTATAGTTATTAAAAAGAGAATAAATGAAAAACGGGTATGAAATACTATAGGACAGTAACACAAGAATACAGTTTAAAAGGGGAATGATTAGTGAAATATCCATAAAGAAAAAGTAAATCTGTTTACAGTTCTGTTTCATATGGATGCTGAGAGATGTAGGCTATCCATAGATCTCTTCACTTTGCTCTCAAAGTGCACCAGATTGATGCATTTAACTTAAATATTTTAAAAATAATCTTCCCGGGGGAGCATGCCCCCAGACCCTCCTAGAGGAGGTTAGGTCCACCCCCACCTAAAACATGTTCACATGGATAGGATACTAAATACATTTGCACACTTTTTATATGATGGCCTATGTCCATATCAAATCAAATCAAGTTTTATTTATATAGCACATTTTTCAACGATTTTTGGTCGAGCCAAAGTGCTGTATATACAGTATAATACAAAAATAACCTACAGTAAAGACACTTTACAGCAAATACAACAGCACAGTTTGTGCAGAATATCAGTATGAGAAAACGACACCCTCTGTCCTTATATGTTTCTGTTTTGGTGGTCGTGCCACAACCGTGCATGTATGCACAAGTCATAGGTGCACTATACAATAGCACTACACCCCTGCAATGTGTGTGAAAGACAATAGACTTTACAGCATGTTTTTTTAAATTGAAGTTGCGTTGGTGTTTGTGTGTTGGTTGTTGACGGCAGTGTGTGCCCCCCCTTGGTAAATGATTTCCCCCCCATTCAAGTTGTTCTAGAGCCGACCCTGTCCACTAGTGAGTGTGAGCGGGCATTCAGCTGCATGAACGATATCCTTACTGCAAAAAGGAATGCTCTCTCTGTCAGCCGACTGTCCAGCCTAGTTTTCATTAAATGTAATGGACCATCACTAGGACAGTTCAATCCGGAACAGTATGTGAGGTCCTGGCTGGCAAAGGGAAGGAGAAGTGCTGATGAAAGAGCCTGTCCAGCTCCAGCCCCTGATACTGATGTCCCCAAGGCCTTCTGGAGCCTTTTCTAACAATGTGAAGTATATTGCAAAGCAGCTCACCCAGTGAGAAGACTTTTGGCATAATGTGCCGATTTGTACAGATCCTGGAGATAGAAGGACTTCAGACCAACCAGGGAGTTATCTGATCAGCTTGGTGTTCAATGTAACTCTTTACCATGGCTCAGACTTTGTTACTTGCAGTTACAGTTTCTCATTTTAGATTGTGCAAATTTTGCATTTGTTTTTACATGTTCTTTGTTCATGCTCTTTATCATTTTTCTGAGTTGGAAAGTTAGATTGCATCATAGTTTACTTTATACATATTTGTATTCTTCAGTGGTGAAGTATATTGCAAAGCAGCTCAGCCATGTGAGAAGACTTTTGGCACTGTTTCGTTTTTCGTTTTCTGAGTTGGAAAGTTAGATTGCATTCAAAATGTACAGAAATACTTAATTTTGTTAAAGCTTTTTATAAAAAATGCTTCTGACCAGAGCTTTGTTTCCTTGTCATTAATGTTGAACACCACCAGAGGGGCTCTCACCTGAAAGGTCTCTGCTTCATGTGTCTTCAGCAGAAGATCTAGACTTTGATTGCTATATTTTCAGTTAATATTGACCTTACTGAGCTTTAGCCATATCCGCTGCCTATCATAAAAAATGTTAAGTACAGTGAACCTTTCTAAAATATACAGTAGTAAAGAGACAAACCCACCAGCATTATAGTAGCCAAATTCTTGTTTGTGGGCTGTATATATAAAATTGACTTGAAAAAGTTGCTGATTTTAGAGTACTGGCACCTTTTTCATTCCAATTCAAGCACTGGTGCAAGCGTACAGTTTGAGCACAAGCAGAGCAAATCTAAGTGCAAGCAGGCACTATTTGAGTGCGAGGACAGGGTTTGAGGGAAATAAATACATAAAGTAGGCTCTCAAATTTAAATACCACGCTCTTGAATAAAGATAGGGAATAACCCCCATAGGCTTGTTGGTCCCTCTCTACATTCACAGAGGGCCAAGCTATAGTAACTCAACGAGAGAGCAATGTCAAATGACAGTACAATTGACCAATCATATCTTCCCTCTAAATGGGCGGGCTTTATTTTCGCGGACTTTATGACAAGTTCCGCCCGCTGTGAGGTCTATGCAAGGGGTGCAGTGCATGGATGTATAATAAGAACTGGATACAGCGTGGGAGGCGGGGCCTCATTCATTCCTATGAGAGCTGCTCATTAGCGCATGATGATAAAATAGCCCAACTTTTGAGAGAGTGAAACGTCACAGATTACCCAGCATGCCTGAGAAGTACCCGTATGTGCACTCATAGAGCATGCGCAACTTTAACCAAAATGCTCGTTCACATCAAGCACGTCAATTTGCGTACACGTAACAGCACCGTGCGTTCATGACAGCATGGTAATGGATTGTTGTTATCATGGATTTGATATGAACGAGGCGGCAGTTAGCAGCTAGCGGCTAGCTAGTAATGATGCTAATGTACACATCAATCGTTATGTACTTATATTACGCTGTAACAGGATCTAGTGATATCCAACAGAGCTTCATTTAGCATGAAATTATTATTGCACTGTATATATATATATTTATATACAGTGCAATAAGCTTCTTAGTGCAATACGAAGCTACAGGGACGTTAATAATGTCGGTAATATTAACTTTATTTAATACAACATTTACGGTACAAGATTTAATCATATGTATGATAATGAATTACAGCAAACATGTGCAATATATCCATTATTACAGCTCCGTGGGATGGCAGTAAGACGATATGGATCCGTTCTTATTGTGCATCCATGGGTAAAGATAAACGCAACTCACATTGGTTTCTCATACAGCATCTCTGTAAACTACGTGTATTCACTGAATTTCACTCTCTGCCTTTAACGGCTCGTTGTAGCTCCAATAGCTCCAGCCCCACCCTCCCTGGGAGCACAGTGTGCTCTGATTGGTCGGGACACGTAACATGAACGTGCCGGGCGGCGCGGTCCCGTGGGTTAGATGCGCTTTCATAATGCAGAGGGAAATAACTCTCAGAATAACGTTATTAGCTAATTTTTACAACTTGAGGAACGAATGATTTTAATAAGGGCTATACAAGTGTTCATACTGGGTAGTTTATTTAGTTTAAAACAAATTATCCAACGAGTTACAGACCACTCTTTCCCCATGTAAGTCAATGGGAAAAAGTGTTTCCGGGCCTGGCAACCAAACGGAAGTGTAGTACCGCCGTTTGGCCAGCACGAATATTTTCATCGGAGTCCGGCGCACTTCCTGGGGGCTTGGTGCAGTGACGCGTCCTAAAACCCGGAAGTAAGCTTCGCTCAGATTCCCTCGACAGAAAGCAGTGGGATTTCTCCATAGGATTTTGGAAAATAGCTCGAAATAAGGTCTGTGGAAAACGAACCTGTTAGATAAATGCACGTTGTGTTCAGCCGGATAATATCCACATGTCTATCCTACTTTTATTATTTTTGAATCATAAATCTAATCGATAGATTTATGATCGATATATTTATAATTAGCATAAATTCGTTCATGATGGCTCACTTCAGTGATAGTGATGACATAGTTGCGAAATGATTAACCGAGTCATTTTCAAGATTGAGTTACAATGATAAACTGGAGTGGCAAAGGATCAGCTGAATGACCCGCAAGTGCTTCATCCAAAAGGACAGGAGGATGGACTTTGTGTTTAAGTGATTTGATCATCAAAGGTAGGCCTAAGTCATTTTCAATGCGAGCCGCCGTGCCGACTTAATTAATTTGTAATTGGTACTTGGCTGTGGGTGCCCTGTCATGATAGGTGTTTATATAAATGATGTTGTTTTGTGTGGTAGAGGGTCGCTGTCATTGATGCGTTTTGCACCCCGGACCACTGTTTTGATATTCCGCTGAAGTCTACGTTGAGACGTAATATCTCTTCTTTTTTTCTAGGGAAGGGGGGGTCAGAGGGCCTAGGTATAAAAGTCACGGCTCGCCACTGTCATCTATAAATAGCCTGTGTGTATCCTCAAATGTCGTTTTCAGGACAAACAAAATACGTTTTAAATATCTTATCAGCTGGTGTAAGTGCAGAATATTGAATATAACCTTGACTATTACTGTGTACTTCATTTATCTGACAGCATTATTTAATGATACTATTTTATATATATATACACACATGTATTCATTTATAAACATATATATATATAAACACACACTTATATGTACTCACACATGTATTTATTCATGTATACACACAGATGTATTCATTTATACACACGCTCACATATATACACTTTATATTAATTCATTTGTACACACACACATATATATAATATATATATATATATATATAAACAAAACAACACAACACAATATAACAGTTGCAATAATAATAACATAATATGGTATGATCAATTCTACCCTTTTGTTTTTGCTCCCATATTTCAATTAAAAGATATTTTTCAAAATCAATATCGGTGGGGGCTCTTTTGCAAAGATAATCAATAACACCACCTGACAGTTGTTGCAGATTATACAGCATAAAGCCAAAATCTGCACTGTAAAAAAAAAAAACATTTATTAGGCACTCTGAATAAGGGTTGACTGTGTAATAATCATGCCTGTTATTAATGTCAAATGTTATATGTTGTATTATATAACAAAATAGACATTTATAACATATTATAAATGTCTATCTTTAAATAAAATATTAAATAGATACCTTTACATCCTAAACAGAAGGTCAAAACGTTAATATGTTACATGACAAACACAAAAAACGAAACATTATATACTGTATAGGCTATACAGATGTTTGCTAATGTATCCCTCTTATATCCATCAGGAATTAATATTAAATGATGAATTAACATTACCTCAGCACTGCCTAAGTGTGGTCGTCAGTCATATTGACAAAGAAGCACTATTATATTGTATATTAATTAGGGCTGTCAGTCGATTAAAATATTTAATCGCGATTAATCGCATGACTGTCCATAGTTAATCGCGATTAATCGCAAATTAATCGCACATTTTTTATCTGTTCTAAATGTACCTTAGAGGAATATTTTTCAAGTTTTTAATACTGTTATCAACATATGAGTGGACAAATATGCTTTATGCTAATATAATTTGAACAATGACAAATATTCTCATGAATATTAAACACAACAACCTCTGAACATTACAAATATTCGCCTCAATTCAACCTGGAACCTCTCTCATAAAATAATACAATACAAATGGTGTGTGTGTGTGTGTGTGTGTGTGTGTGTGTGTGTGTGTGTGTGTGTGTGTGTGTGTGTGTGTGTGTGTGTGTGTGTGTGTGTGTGTGTGTGTGTGTGTGTGTGTGTGTGTGTGTGTGTGTGTGTGTGTGTGTGTGTGTGTGTGTGTGTGTGTGTGTGTGTGTGTGTGTGTGTGTGTGTGTGTGTTAGGGGTGTAACGGTATCCGTATTCGTCCCGTATCGTCACGGTTCGGACGTCACGGTTCGGCACATGCAGTCACACGGCGATTACGCCTTTTCTTACGAGTGGGAAAAAAGTCTCTCACTCAGGGCAGTATTACACTATATATAATCCAGGGGGCGGTATTGCGCCTAAAAGCCAGCCGCCCTTAAATAACAAATGAAGAACAAGAACAAAACACAACAAAACGAACACAATATGAAGAAGAAAAGTTAGTATCTATGGCGAGTGCACACAACACACAGGAGCTAGAAGACCCACCTGCTTCTTTTAAATCAGATGTGTGGGAACATTTCGGGTTCCCTGTGGACTACAACAATGATGGGGTGTGAGTTATGGATCGGACGAGGACGGTGTGTCGGCGTTGTTCGACAGCGGTGCGGTATGCTAGTGGTAACACGTCAAACATGCTCAATCACATCCGAGTCAGTCTCAGTCCCCAGCGAGAGGGTTTTCTCGACGGCAGGTGACATAGTTACCGCCAACAGATCTGCCCTCACTACTGACAACGTAGACAAACTCATCTTTTTGAAGAGAAACTTGAAAATAGAGTAAAGCTTGAGTACCTTTATTTAGGAATAATGGCCTCACACACACACTCACAAGTTAATTACACATGTTAGACATTGCTCCTAAAGGTACAGATTTTATTTTGTTTTATATTTATTATTCTATTTATTTTATATTTTGATATCAGGAGATGTTATACAGTTCTGTATTGCCGTTTTATTAATTGTGATTGAAACACTTTCTTATTATTTATTTTAATATTTTCAAGACATTGTTGTACAGCTTATTTAACCTTTTAGTTTGTCATCAGCCAATATAAATAATATGGCCATCTGAGTGTGTGTGTTACTTTTTGTGGTTTGTTTTTAACTGTGTAATACAGTTAATGATTCCAAATGTTAGAGTTCCTTATTTTCATACCAAAACGTGCACGACTGTTAAAAATAAATCACAGCAACAAAATAATTATGCATTTGAGACTTTACTTTTCCTTTTCTTGTTGTACCGAACCCGTACCGAACCGTGACCCCCAAACCGAGGTATGAACCGAACCGTGACTTATGTGAACCGTTACACCCCTAGTGTGTGTGTTTGTTTGTGTGTGTGTGTGTGTGTGTGTGTGTGTGTGTGTGTGTGTGTGTGTGTGTGTGTGTGTGTGTGTGTGTGTGTGTGTGTGTGTGTGTGTGTGTGTGTGTGTGTGTGTGTGTGTGTGTGTGTGTGTGTGTGTGTGTGTGTGTGTGTGTGTGTGTGTGTGTGTGTGTGTGTGTGTGTGTGTGTGTGTGTGTGTGTGTGATGGATCGTTGGCGCTATGTGCAACTCAAGGCATAGGCCTATGCTCGAACGGGAGCTGCCTGGACGCTGCAATCATGTTGCGCACTATCCGTGCTGAGTGTGCTGACTTTTCGTACAATGTCCCACTGTCTGGCTTCCTGCATAAAGTCAAGTGCTCGGCGCAGTTGTGGCGAAATGTCGCTCCTCTGTTTTCATTTAAACAGCTCCATATCCGTTAGCGCAGCTAGCTAGCACCAGATGCTAACAACAATAATGCACGTAAGGTCTCTCTCTCGCTCGCTCGGGCCACACATACACACACCCTCCCGGTCCTCCCAACAGCTAGTCGGTGCCTGCCCGTGAGCGTGGAAGTGTGGTCTGCCACTATGGAACGCCCTTTGCGCCACAATTTGCGCGTTTATTCGCGCGGATTAACGGGGAGGTCCGTTTATTTGCGCGAAACTACGCGCGAATAAACGGGGAGGTCCGTTTTATAAACGGGGAGGTCCGTTTAAGTTCAAAGTCTCAGTAACCAATCAGTGAAGAGCAAAACCAGACTAAAGCAATCTGTAGATGAAAAGTTCCTGACATTGTGAGGCTGTAAATTGTACGTTATTCCAGATTCAGGGGACTATGTATTAATTTGGCTTTCAATATAATAAATATATCAATCAATATAACCTGCCTTCATTGTCTTTTAAAATAAAATCGCCTTACCTTATCTTACTGAAGGGTATTTATGTCTCCTTAAATCACCTTTTAAATGTACTTCTTATAACATGGCATGGTGTAACATATCAAAATGTTCCGTCTCTGGTCTTGCTAGAAATGCAAGGTCACTCACCTTAGAGCACTGTCTTATGAGATACTTAGCTTAGAAATCAGATTTTTGGAATCAAATCACCTTACCTTATCTTACTGAAGTGAAGGGTATTTATGTCTCCTTAAATCACCTTTTTAAATGTACTTCTTATAACATGGCATGGTGTAAGATATCAAAATGTTAAAAACTTAAAAACTCTTGTGAAAACACAGATGTACTCATGTCATCCATTTTTGTTGGTGTTTCAGATGTGGTTTACCAACGTTTTTGGTTCACAAAAGTAGTGAAATATATGAATTACACTATATGCCTATATAAATGTGTTGTTCATGTCTAAAACGAAAATGTGTAAATTAGAATTTGGAGTAAAATAGTTCTATCACTCTACTTTCACCACAGAAAAGTTACATCAGGACTGATTCATGACTTCATATTCCATACTGATGTGTACAAATACAAATTGAGCATTACAACTTTTTTTTTCAACTAACTATTTATGTTAACATAAGAAACTGTAAAATCTCAATATTTACAATACAGGGTTCATGCACTTTTTCACCAATGATTTTAAATGACTCTTTCATGTGGCTAGCATGCGCTGCCTCGCCCATATTCGAAATATTGAATATGTTACAACAGTTTGCATTTAGCACGTCTTGGGTCAATGTCTTTTGATAACCACAATTGGTACTTATCCTTTAGAAGCCATACATTGTTGAAACTGCACTTCCCTGGCATCTTTATATCAAATAGTAGCTCCTGTAGACTAGAGAGCGTGATTGTAAACATCTCTCACCAGCTAAATACTGCCACAGTTGCCATTTTACGTTTCATTATACGATACAGTAGGGGTGTAACGGTACACGTACCCGTACCGAAATTATTCGGTACGGGCCCTTCGGTTCGGTACACATGTGTACCGAAGTGTACCGAACGAATATAACGTTACACTTAAAAAATTGAGAACGTGAACAACTTCTTGGAAGTAATCTCAGGTGCTGCGTCGCAGCATTCAGAGTATTTTGCTCCCATTGTGTTCAACGCGTCATAGAGCGAGCAAGTCATTTCATTGGACGAGAGGCATACTATGTCAGAGGGATGCGTTCAAATGTAGTCAGTAATTTGAGGAACTGTCTAAATGGCGAACGCAGATAAAGTTGAGCTCGAAAATCCTCCAGCATCATTGAAGTCTCCGGTTTAGGAATATTTTGGTTTCGCAGTTACGTACAAGGATGACGGACAAAGACAGGTGGACCGAACCAAAGCTGTTTGTCGGCATTGTTCAACTAAAATTGGTTACGCGGCTGGCAATACATCAAACTTGCACACTCTTGAAAAGGCATCACCCGAACGTGAATATCACCGGTACCAAAAGAAAAAAGACTGAAGTGCAAACCCAACTCCCGCTAGCATTTAAGCCTCCACCACTCGCAGAGAGTTCAGACCGAGCCAAAGCTATTACAAACACCAAATATCCTTATGTTGCCATGTTAGCAAAGCGCTACCTGGCTGTATCTGCTACCTCTGTCCCTAGAGAGGGTGTTCTCCACAGCAGGAGACATTGTTAGTGCCAGCAGATCTGCCCTTTCGGCAAGCAATGTGGACAAGTTCATCTTTCTTTAGAACAACATGAAAATACAATGACAAGCAAGTCCTAATGTCAAGCTGGCTGCTTAGGTACTAGTACAGTTCAAATACAGATTATTTCAGTTAATTAAAAAGCTGCACCTTAATGTTTATTTTATTATATTTTGTATTTATTTGAGTGAATATTCATAGTTTAATAATCATTAAAACCCCAAAACTAATAGTTTATGTTTTGTGAGTACTAGTACAGTAAAGTTCAAATACAGATTATTTCAGTTCATCGAAATGCTGCACCTTAATGTTTTTTTCATTATATTTTGTATTTATTTGAGTGAATATTCACAGTTTAATAATAATTTGAAAAAAATATGTTATGTTTTGTGATAATTTGTTCTGCTGTACCGAAAACGTACCGAACCGAACCGTGACCTAAAAACCGAGGTACGTACCGAACCGAAATGTTTGTGAACCGTTACACCCCTACGATACAGTATTTATCATCATTATAGTATTACTATTTCGGCGATTAGATAACATATCAATTATATTTTATGCGACTTTAGTTATATTTCCATGACTTTTCCAAAACTTTGGGAAAAATATTGCATTCCATGACTTTTCCAGGTTTGTAATGACTGTACGAACCCTGACAATATCAGAACTTTCTCAACCAACTATTCATTATAAATGTAAAGATAGGGGGAGCAGTGCCATGGTCTTTGTCTGTCTTCCAAGATAGTGGGTCTGGCTGCTGTGTAGGTGGGGGTGATGGTGCATGGGCTGCTTGTGGCTGTGTCGGCGGGAGGGAGGTGTGCTAGGTGAGACTTCTTTGCTGGCTGGGTTGATCGTGATGGCTGTGGTGGAGGCCTTTGTACCGAGGTGTATCTTAATCTTGTGGCAGGCACAGATGGAGGTGGAGGCTGCTGTAGTGATGCTGGTCCTCTGGTCCTTGGTGGTGATGGCTCTGGTGAAGGCCCTTGAGCCACGGTAGATCTTGACCTGGGTGCAAGCACAGATGGAGGTTCTTGCTGCTAGGCCCAGGCAGCTGTGAAATCGGAAAGAAATATAGGACAATAATTACTACTAAGTTCATTAAAATATAAAGTTCAAGTGGAATGTTTCTCCCCTCTCTCTCCCTCTCTATTTAACTATGTTACACCCACACAATGAAAGTACACTATTACTGTAATATTTACATTTACCTATCTTCAAATGGATCCTTGTTGTTGTTGCTGCTGCTGTATTCTCCAGGTTCTGATGCTCCATCTCCACTGCTGCTAGTGTTACAAGTCCGCTGTGCAGAGTTGCATATTGCATTCCATGACTTTTCCAGGTTTTTAATGACTGTACGAACCCTGACAATATCAGAACTTTCTCAACCAACTATTCATTATAAATGTAAAGACAGGGGGAGCAGTGCCATGGTCTTTGTCTGTCTTCCAAGACAGTGGGTCTGGCTGCTGTGTAGGTGGGGGTGATGGTGCATGGGCTGCTGGTGGCTGTGTCGGAGGGAGGGAGGTGTGCTAGGCGAGACTTCTTTGCTGGCTGGGTTGATCGTGATGGCTCTGGTGGAGGCCTTTGTACCGAGGTGTATCTTAATCTTGTGGCAGGCACAGATGGAGGCTGCTGTAGTGATGCTGGTCCTCTGGTCCTTGGTGGTGATGGCTCTGGTGAAGGCCCTTGAGCCACGGTAGATCTTGACCTGGGTGCAGGCACATATAGAGGTTCTTGCTGCTAGGCCCAGGCAGCTGTGAAATCGGAAAGAAATATAGGACAATAATTACTACTAAGTTCATTAAAATATAAAGTTCAAGTGGAATGTTTCTCAAGCACAAATAACAATGCACAACTCAAAATAAAATGGGGAGGTGGGACAGGAGTCTCTCTCTCTTACAACCTATTTAACTAAACCCACACAATGAAAGTACACTATTACTGTAATATTTACATTTACCTATCTCCAAATGGATCCTTGTTGTTGCTGCTGTATTCTCCAGGTTCTGATGCTCCATCTCCACTGCTGCTAGTGTTACAAGTCCGCTGTGCAGAGCTGGTAATCAGATAATAAGCCTGTTGAACAGGAGAAAAGAATGAAGCAGAGAGAAAGTTGCTGCCATTTGTGTGGTTGTCCTAGCCAGAATTTATTAAACACATTAATAAATTCACTTACAAATGATATCCGTTTTCTCTATTTATGTATCTCTGCATTGTGTTGTGTGGTCGAATGAATATGACTTCCTTCTTGCCAACCAGCTTTATTTGTGCAAACTAGGGATGCACGATATTGTTTTTTTTAAACCGATACCAATATCTTCCTGCTTCTCAAGACCGATACCGATACCCGATAATAAAAAAAAATGTACGCCACTAATTATTTTAACGCGATTAACGCATGTGTATTTTTTTTCCTCGGCCTCCCCGTAGTTTCAGAGCGCATTGAGTTTAAAATACCATCTACAAGCTGATGCTGACAGCCCCGCTCCTGCCGCCCGCTTGTGGCAGACCACACTTCCACGCTCACCGGCAGGCACCGACTGGCCATCTGGAGGACCGGGAGGGTGTGTGTATGTGTGGCCCGAGCGAGCGAGAGAGAGACCTTACGTGCATTGTTGTTGTTAGCATATGGTGCTAGCTAGCTGCACTAACGGATATAAGGAGCTGTTTAAATGAAAACAGAGGAGCGACATTTCGCCACAACTGCGCCGAGCACTTGACTTTATGCAGGAAGCCAGACAGTGGGACATTGTACGAAAAGTCAGCACACTCAGCACGGATAGTGCGCAACATGATTGCAGCGTCTAGGCAGCTCCCGTTCGAGCATATGCCTTGAGTTGCACATAGCTCCAACGATCCATCACACACACACACACACACACTCACACGCACGCGCGCACACACACACACACACACACACCATTTGTATTGTATTATTGTATGAGAGAGGTTCCAGGTTGAATTGAGGCGAATATTTGTAATGTTCAGAGGTTGTTGTGTTTAATATTCATGAGAATATTTGTCATTGTTCAAATGATTGTTGAGGAAATTTCTGTGTAGCAATGCTGTGGGAGTCACCGACTCAGTAAGGAGACACGGTAGGAGCAGTAGCTTTGATGTCAAACACTGATGGTTTATTTGGAGTTACGGCCGGAGGATTCACATCACAAGTCCAAGAGCCAGAGTTTCTGACTTCACGGTAGAGTTGCCACGTCAATAACGATCACATTAAGATTGAAACATTCAATCACAATGATTGATACAGCCAATCATAATAGAAAAAATCATCTCTCATCAGTGTTTGATCATCTTTTGTCAAAAGCATAATAATGAACACACATAAAACACAGGTGCACAATGGCTAAATATTTGTTTTAAACTAATATCTTTTATCATTTACCATTAGTTAATTTCATTCATCAAACTATAAAATCCAAACCAGCTTGCAGCTTTAAAGATTTACTTCAAGGCAATCACTAGTCAAAAGCATTTTAAAACTCAGGATCGTAAGAGATCCAGCTAAAAATTCACAGTTAGAGTATAGAATTCACAATGGTGATTTGATCAATCTGTAATCTGTAAAAGTGCAGTGTCCTCAATTTTAGGATTACTTTTACGTTTACTTAAATACGCTTTAGTCAAGAGTAAGGCACTTAGTGAAATCAATACATTCATTTTAGTCAAGTACATTGTTCAAAATCTGAAAAGGAAAAGTTAGGCAAATATTCAAAGACTTTTGTAAAAACCTGGAAAGGAAGGATTAAACATTCTTAAAACTTGAATTATTACATTTGTAAATGCTACCACTGATCTGTACCAAATTAAGTCTATCAATTATTCCTATTAGCCATACTTACCTGAGCATCTACTTATGGTACTTGGAAAGGATTCTTCTGTGTTTATCTAATGTTGCTCTAATTTGAGGATCAAATATGCTACATAATTGTTATATGAAATATTATAAATATTAGTTTTGGGCCAAAACTGAAATTAATCCAGTACTTGAAACATCATTGTAGGTCTTTCCGTGCATGGATAATACATTAAAGAGTAGTGTTGTTAAGCCTGATTGCTGGACGATTAAGGATATTAACATTATCTGTGATAATAGTAGAAATATCTTATGATTCAATACTTTATAATCTGAATTAATTTTGTTTAGTGAGAATGTGTAATCTGATCCGGCAAAAATATATTAATCTATTTAACACATGTCTGGTCATTGGAAATATAAAGACAGTCATTAATTGTACATCTGTAAACATCCAAGATATAAAATCAATTCAAAGTTCATCTTTGTACGAGAGCTGGAAAAACGTGTCCTTCAGTCTTTCTGACTCGTTCTCCTCCTCTCTTTATGACAAAGAGTGTCTGGTGTGTGTAAAGGCATCCTGATACTGTAGATTAGCACGGAGGTGCTGATTGGCTCAAACTCTTCTTCATCAGAGCGCCATATTTAAACCCCCCAATTGCTCTGCTTTTGTGTGGCTCATTAGTGAGCATTGTAGTTGATCCCCCCAGTGAAACGGAGGCTCATCCGCCTGCATTCCTTCTGCTATCTGCTTGAGAGCAGTGCCAGACAAAACTGCGTATTCCAAGTGGCGCATCCAGGTCTCCCCCCGTGATGGGAGAGGTTAGGAAGACATCTGCTCCTCCAAGAAACAAGGAACCTTGTATGAAGCCTCTGAAGTCCTCGCTCGTCCCGCAGGGTTGTCTGCCTGAGCCCACCGAGCAGAATGGTGAAGAAGCATCCCATCTCCTCAGATAGTTGAAGATTAGAATCCTCTCATCTCGAACGACCTCGTGCCTCCCTGCCCGTTACTGGGGGTGCCCTCTGCAGCCGGAGAGTGTGACCCTCTCTCTCTGACCCTTGGCCTTCAGAGCTGTCCTAGTTATTGGGGTAACACTTGATAGGGATGTTTTCCTGAGTGCCGACAACTCAAAGTAATGGATTAGCACATTATCATTTAAATACAAAAATAGGATAGGCCCCTCAGAATTATTTGGGAGCCTTCCTGACCCATGCACATGCATAAATGTAAGGTTTGTGTTAGTCATTTAACATGCAAGAATCATATACTCATCAGTCCAAAGCAGAGAAATGTTATTGTAATTTAAAGGTGAGTTAGTCCCTGTGGATATCACCCCTTCTCAATGATTCTAAATGTTATATTAATTCACCATTTACCGTTTGATAAAAGATTAGTTTATCAGACATATTATCCTCTTCCATAAAACAGGTTTGAGAAATAAATGTTCCAATATAAAATCAATTACTCAATATAATTGACTCTTCCCTCCCCTTTCTTACATATGTCTCATATGAAATAATAACTTAGGAGTCTATTTAAGCATGGTGTAATCTATTGATCGAGAAGACTCAGCATCACCTGTGTGCAGCTTACAAAAAAACAAACAATTGTGAGAAACATATATTATGCAGGAACTGTATACCTTTGTTGAAAAACAAAGCATATCTGATTTGGAAGGAAAAGCTTCATCCCCTTAACATCTGAGTTACCACTGAAGGCATAGCATGAATGATAGTGGGTGTCTGAGGGTGTTATTACTGAGAAATGTCAAACACATTCAAAACCTTACATTTGAAAACAGGTTTGCATTCCTCCACTTAAAATGAAACAATAAAAGCTAATTGTTTTGATGTAGAATCTATCAATTGAATCGTTAGAGCAGAACAGAATGGTCGTATTGTAGCCTGAGTACCGTGCAGCCTTTAGTTTTACCAGGTGGAAACATTGTCCATATAATGTGAATACATGTAGAACTAGACATTAAGAGGCCCCTGACATTAGGCCTATTTTAAAAAAATAGTAGGGGCTTTTAACAGCTTGCCAACCTACAGGCATCCTCTGCATAGCAGTATGAACAGCCTTAAAAAAACAACCCACTCTGCGGTAACGAGAGTCATATTTCTGAACCAAATGCCCTAAGTTAAGCCGTTAGTCCCATCTGACTGACCCAAGGGTTGGTGCTGGTGTGGTGGGGAGGCTTCCAGGTGTTCAAAGCAGATGTCAAGCTTTCAGTTCATGGCTTGGTGGGGGGAGTGGCCCACGTGAGACAGTATTGTTCATTGTCTCTGGGAATGTCATTTCATGTAGAGCAGCCATAGCATCTCTGTGACTGCACTCAGCCGGACTGTCAGAACTGGGTGACTCTTAGTGAAATCGTCCAAGGCCACAGATAGAATGGAACCACGTACCAACAAAAGGGACACAAGGTCATCAATGTCTCTCTTTACCATTGGCCTAATTGCACAACAAATTAGTGGGAAAAATGTGGAGCATTAATCCATCATGTGAAATGTTGAGTTAATCTAAATAATTCCTTATGGGTTGAAATCAAATTAACATTAGAACTAAAGTCAGTCAAAATTGGACTGCACGGATCAGAATCTAATTAATACACCATTTTCCCAGCTCAGTAATGAAAAGGATAACAAGATTAGGTACATTACAGGAGTGTTAAAATACCCAAACATGCACACTTATCTTATTCTAGTAGAGATTAGAGGACAAGGTCTAATGTTGTGAACAAAATGATCAAATTAAAGTTATTTTGTTTATTCTATGTTATGTACCTAATTTAATTTAATAATTCATCTTGAATTACTAATAACTTTAAAGAAGGCAACAATTTACAATTTGGATAAAGTGATTACTCATCCAAAGTGTGTGTGTGTGTGTGTGTGTGTGTGTGTGTGTGTGTGTGTGTGTGTGTGTGTGTGTGTGTGTGTGTGTGTGTGTGTGTGTGTGTGTGTGTGTGTGTGTGTGTGTGTGTGTGTGTGTGTGTGTGTGTGTGTGTGTGTGTGTGTGTGGGTGTGGGTGTGGGTGTGTGTGTGTCTGCCCAAGGTAAACCTTGGTTTAAAAACATTTGGGACAGCACAGCAGTGAGAATGTTATGAGAACCAATCTGTTGTTTATACTAAACTCGAAGGAAGCTAGACTGGAACATTTTAAATAAATCAAAACACTTGCACATTAATTAAATACATTTCACATTTAGCTCGAGCTGGGTTCAATACTTTTCTTTATGGTATTTACAATTGGGCTCGAGTAGAACCCCTGGATTTGGCTTGCAACACAAAATGATACTGAGTTTCTGTAGGACTTGGAAATGTTATGATTCAAAGTGTGGGCCTGTGAAAGAGAGGCCCTTGGAAAACAACATCTATTTTTTAACTGTAATTACTTATTTTAAAGAGATTGCAACATTATACTTTTAAAGAATTGCTCAATTAATTTAACACATTTATTATGCACACAATAAAAACTTCAACAAATATATTGATCCTGGCTTAACCAGCGACCTTTACTCTGTTGTTCATAAGCTCGGTTTCAGAAAACTTGTCAGTAGTTTAACAACTATTTTAATTTTAGTATTGTCTATGGAGACCAATTGGTTGATACGAGAAATAATTTGAAGCAGTTTAATAAAGAATGTTAAACTATTTTTAAAACTGTAATTGAACTTCAACTTATATTAATTCTCTGATTCCAGTGGCCAGTTGGAACAGACAATCAACACAGTTTCCATGTTGCTGCAACAGCGCAAAAGGTTTCAACAACAATTAGTATTATGTCTGAGTCTAGTTCTGTCTTATCTGCTTTGTTTCGGAATGTGTTCAATACATTACGTTTTTATTCATTATTACAAACAATACATAGATTAAGAATAAATGAAACAAATAATACAACATTGACCTACAAAAACAGATTTTGCAACTCTGATCTCCTCAGGCAGGTCTCTGAGGGTCTCGGGGCGCAGGACGGGCATAGGGTTTATACAAGGTCACAAAGATATCTTAACATACCAGCAATACCATTTAAGAATGGATTCTTAAAGCAATATAATCTTATTTTCTTCTTACACCTAGCGCTCACCCTGAACAGTGTGCTTCTTGTTTACATTTTCCCCTGCACACTCAGAGGCAGGACATAAAAGCACTCTTTTGCTATTTATTTTCATTTGGCAGCACATTTATACGACCAGAACTTTGCTTTGCATCTTTATATTATTTATTTTTCTCAAGTCTTTTACTTTTGGTGAGATAACTAAAGTTTAGCTCATTTTACCCTGTCTATGGACTGATTCATTATTAGTTGTTACAAAACATACAAAAGACGGCAGGTAGACAAACCAATATAGACCCCCCATACAAACAATCAGACAAACAAAACATGAACTCGCAATAAACACCAGTGTGACAGCAAAGCTCTTCAGCTCAAAATTAGTCCGGATTTTAGAGATCTTAGAGGGGGTGGGGAATTATCTCCAGTGGGGCGTCTTCTCACGCCTCACCCTTGTATACAAGTGATTTATCGGTGCCTGAAAGCCGTCCAAGAGCGATAACTAGCTTATCCTCTTGCGACAACCACTAGGCTATTTGTTTCTAGTGGCGCTGTGCCCCCCCGATCGGAGCCCACAGACTTTTTCCTTGCCCTTTCTCTCCAAACAACAGCTCAGTTGACTGTAGTCCGTACGACCAGCCTATATATACTTGCTATCGAGTTCACCTCAAGGTGAAACACAGTTTGCCTATGCTTGCTTGCCACTACACACCTCTGATCAATTAGCCTATAATTTTGTGTATGCACTCCTGACCGCCACCTGCTCCTCAATGTCTAGGGAACTGTGGCGCATCTGGCGATGCACGCACCTCGTGCTGGCCCGTCTAACCATGAGAAAGCGGTCCTAAACAACGGGTGCTTTTAGACCGTCCCATTGCAATAGAGACGGCGGTGTTGTGAGTTAAAGCCTATAGGCAATAAGCTGTGACTTTCTCCCTCTCAGCCTGCACTGCTCCAGCCCCACACACACGGGGAGGTTTTACACACACACACCCAAGGCTGCAGCCAGAGCCGTTTTTACAGAGAGGTGATAACAGTATGGTATCTCTGGCTGCTTATTTTCAACTGCTATGTTTGGCCGCTAAAATCCTCAGAATCCGGCGATTTGTCCAATACAAATCTTTTACATTGCTTTCAATTCACACAGAAGCTCCACTTCATTGATCTCTAAACATGAGCTGTGTATGCCTGTATGGCACTTCCGTCCCGAGCAGCACACACAGAGGAAATCAGCCAGGACTGAGTCCCCAGACACTGATCCCCTGGGTTTATTATCCCCAAATGTTCATTAACCAAAACGAAACACAGCTGCTCGGTTTCACAGGTAATTTTAGGATACCGTCAATCACAGATTCTGGCAAGGTAATGTCCAAATGTAGATTTGAAAATCACACTTACCAGAATCTGAAGATGTATTGGCATCCTGCCGACAACGCAAATTTGTTGAGGAAACTTCTGTGTAGCAATGCTGTGGGAGTCACCGACTCAGGAAGGAGACACGGTAGGAGCAGTAGCTTTGATGTCAAACACTGATGGTTTATTTGGAGTTACGGCCGGAGGATTCACATCACAAGTCCAAGAACCAGAGGTTCTGACTTCACGGTAGAGTTGCCACGTCAATTCTCAAGAACTCTACCTCAGACCCATGTATTTAACTAGTTCTGAGAGCATCATCAAACTGCTGCATAACAAGATAAAATCATAACACCTCTATCAGCTGACGTCAACAGGCAGGAACATAGAATCATAACACCTCTATCAGCTGACGCCAACAGGCAGGAACAGGGAGACAGAACACTGAGAGCACAGCAGCCAAGGTTACGAGGTGCGTGTGCTCAGTCAGGACAGTTTGAACTGATAAACTGGGTCAAAGTTATGGGCCTTGGAAAATATTTCCACAACAATGATAATAAACATTAGCAGGTCTCCCTTGAAAAAGAGATCTATGATCTCAATGGGACCAATCTGGTTAAATAAAGGTTTGAAATGAAATGAAAATAAAGCATATTTGTCCACTCATATGTTGATAAGAGTATTAAAAACTTGAAAAATATTCCTCTAAGGTACATTTAGAACAGATCAAAAATGTGCGATTAATTTGCGATTAATCACGATTAACTATGGACAATCATGCGATTAATCGCGATTAAATATTTTAATCGACTGACAGCCCTAATATATATATGTATATACTGTGTGCTGTTTATCTACAATTGTGCACACATGTATATATATATATACATATATGTATAGTATGTTTGTGTGTAATGTCAACCATCTGAAGTAAAGTAAGCCAGGACCATCAACTTACAGGTTGTGCAGTTTGGCATGGAGGAGGTTGCCATCTTCTTTTTTCTTAATGCTGAAATAAATAAAAATGGTTTAATCAATATACAGTAAAAGCACCTTTCTTTTTCTACAGTCATATTTCATTAATTACATTTAATTCACGCAACACTGGCCATATCTCTGCTAGTTTACAAAGTTTAGTTACAAATGACATTTATATTTGAAAAACGGTGAAGCAAGGCAAGGCAAGGCAAGGCAAGTTTATTTATATAGCACTTTTCAACACAAGGCAATTCAAAGTGCTTTACAAAAAATGAAAGAGATTAAGAAAATGGCATTTAAAATCAGTCATTAAAAAGAAAAGCTAATAAAATAAATATTAAAAGAAAAAAATACATGGCAGTCAATTAAACATTAAAAGAAAAAAGTACATGGATAAAAGTTACAGTGCAGTCTAAGATATGAATAGTTCAATTAAAAGCAGCGACAAAAAGAAAAGTTTTCAGCCTGGATTTAAAAGTAGTCAGAGTTGCAGCGGACCTGCAGGTTTCTGGGAGTTTGTTCCAGATATTTGGAGCATAATAACTGAACGCTGCTTTACCATGTTTAGTTCTGACTCTGGGGACAGAAAGCTGACCAGTCCCTGAAGACCTGAGAGATCTGGATGGTTCATAATTTAGCAGGAGGTCAGAAATCTATTTTGGGCCTAAACCATTCAGTGCTTTATAAACCAGCAGCAGTATTTTGAAATCTATTCTTTGACACACAGGAAGCCAGTGTAAAGACTTCAGAACTGGAGTGATGTGATCCACTTTCTTAGTGTTAGTGAGGACTCGAACAGCGGCGTTCTGAATCAGCTGCAGCTTCCTAATAGATTTTTTAGTGAGACCTGTGAAGACACCATTGCAGTAGTCGAGTCTACTGAAGATAAAAGCATGGACAAGTTTTTCCAAATCCTGCTGTGACATTAGTCTTTTAATCCTAGATATATTCTTTAGGTGATAGTAGGCTGATTTAGTAACTGCTTTAATGTGACTGTTGAAACTCAGGTCAGAGTCCATGACTACACCTAGATTTCTGGCTTTATCTGTTGTTTTGAACATTGCAGACTGAAGCTCAGCGCTAACTTTGATACGTTCTGCCTTGGCTCCAAAAACCATTACCTCAGTTTTATCTTTGTTTAATTGGAGAAAGTTCTGACACATCCAGTCATTGATTTGTTCAATGCACTTACTCAGTGTTTGAATTGGAGCATAGTCTCCTGGTGAAAATGTTACGTAAATTTGTGTGTCATCTGCATAGCTATGGTAACTTATTTTGTTGTTCTTCATTATCTGAGCCAGTGGTAGCATGTAGATGTTAAAGAGAAGAGGCCCCAAGATGGAGCCTTGAGGAACCCCACATGTCATATTTGTCAACTCAGATGTGTATTTACCTATAGAAACAAAGTTATTTCTGTCCTTTAAGTAGGATTCAAACCAATTCAGAACTGTTTCCGAAAGTCCCACCCAGTTTTCCAGTCGGTCTAGTAATATGTTGTGGTCAACAGTGTCAAACGCAGCACTGAGATCTAATAATACTAACACTGAAGTTCTGCCACTGTCTGTGTTTAAGTGGATGTCATTAAAGACCTTTACAAGAGCAGTCTCAGTGCTGTGGTTTGGACGAAAGCCTGACTGGAACACATCCAAACAGTTATTTAAATGCAAGAAATTACTCAACTGTTGAAAAACAACTTTTTCAATGATTTTACCTAGAAATGGGAGGTTTGATATGGGCCTGTAATTGTTCATTACTGAAGCATCTAGATTATTCTTTTTTAAGAGCGGTTTAATGACTGCAGTTTTCAGGGCCTGTGGAAAAATACCTGAGTGAAGAGATTTGTTTACTATATGAAGTAGATCTGAGGCCATGCAAGGCAAAACATCTTTGAAAAATCCTGTTGGAATAATATCAAGGCAGCAGGAGGAGGATTTCAGAAGTTGAATAATGTCCTCTAGGTTTTTATCATTAATCTGATGGAATTGTGTCATGATGTCTGAATTGATGTTAAGTGGAGATAGGGACAACACATTTGCTGTTCCTGATGCAGAGGCACTGACTGCTTGTCTGATTTTCTGAATTTTGTCAGTGAAGAAGGAGGCAAAATCATTGCACGCCCTGGTGGATAGAAATTCAGAGGCTACTGACACTGGGGGGTTAGTTAGTCTGTCGACGGTAGCAAACAAGGCACGTGCGTTGTTTTTGTTTTTGGTAATGATGTCAGAGAAGAACGATTGTCGTGCGTTTTTCAATTCCAAATTATAAAGGCCAAGTCTCTCTTTATAGATTTCAAAGTGAACCTGGAGATTTGTTTTTCGCCACCTGCGTTCAGCTTTTCGACATTCTCTTTTTTCTGTTTTCACGCTCATGGCCTTTCTCCATGGAGATATTTTCTTGCCAGTCACTTCCTTTACCTTAGTTGGAGCAATGGCATCTATAACATTTTTAATTTTTGAATTAAAATGATCTACTAGCTCATTTACTGAAATGTTGGCAGGGGCAAGTGTGGAAGAGAAATTCTGAGTAAACATTTCCCTAATATTTTCAGTTAAATATCGCTTTGTGGTTACCTCTTTTTGAACATTTTTGTGAACAGAAATAGAGCTCTCAAAGAAAACACAGGAATGGTCAGAGAGTGCAACATCAGTCACCACAACCTTAGAGATATTCACACCCTTTGAGATAATTAAGTCCAGAGTGTGCCCCTTATTGTGCATGGGCTCCGTCACATGCTGAGTCAGTCCATAGCTATCAAGAACACAAAACAGTTCTTTAGCCCCTCTGTCCTGGGGGTTGTCAACATGGATGTTAAAATCACCAACAATGACTAGACGGTCAAAGTCAATACACACTATAGACAGCAGTTCAGTAAAGTCATCAAAAAAGCTTGCACAGTATTTGGGTGGTCTATAGATATTTAGGAACAGAGCTCGAGAGGAGCATTTCAGCCGAAGGGCCACATATTCAAAAGAATCAAAGTTTCCACACGATGTCTTCCTGCATTGAAGGGAATCATTGAACAGAATAGCAACTCCACCCCCTTTCTTATGCATTCTTTCCTGACTCATAAAACTAAAGTTGGGAGGGGTTGATTCGATAAGAACAGCTGCACTGTTATTTTGTTCAATCCAAGTTTCTGTTAAAAACATAAAATCGAGATTGTGCTCAGTGATAAAATCATTGATTAAAAATGTTTTTCCTGCCAAAGACCTGACATTTAATAAAGCTAGTTTAAGTTTGTTAAACACACTATCAGTCATGTTTTTTGTAACAAGCTGTGGCTGACATGGAATCACTGCTAAATTAGATACACTCACACAAACGTTTGAGCGCTTCCTGTTTCTATGATTCACCGCTCTTAATCTATTACCTATCAACACAGATATCGGCAAAGCTACTGGCAGGCAGGGCCCCGACATGTCCTGGAAAGAGTTGAGAGTGCCATACGCCCTTGAGCCTGGACCCATCACATATCAGTAAGAGTTTGTTGTGTTTTAGCACTTAAAAAACAATTGTATAGTGTAGGTTCAAGAACATTTAAATCAAAAGGACAAGTTTTGTAAAGTTACAGGGTATCTTACCTTCAGAATATGCCGGGAACGAGGAGCAGTGACCGCAAGCTAGGTTGTTAGCATAGACTGTGTTGTTAGCATAGGTTGTTAGCTTAATACTGAGAGCATGTTAGCTTAGCTTCTTAGCCTGAGCTAGGTCTGGAACGTCACGCTCGTTGGCAGCAGGTCCCGCCCTGTCCCGCCTCGGCTCCGCCTCAGCACCGCCTCTTTGCCCTTATTTGGAGCAGGCGGGAGAAGGCGGGAGTTAGACTCTGACGTCCCTGTCGAGCCGTTAGTAGCCAACTCCGCCTACTAAGGGCTTCGCGGCAACTCTGCAGAATTCTATGGTTGACGTCACGGACCCTACGTCCATTTATATATACAGTCTATGTTATACATCCATGGTTGGTCCCTCTCTACATTCACAGAGGGCCAGCTATAGTAACTCTACGAGAGAGTAATGTCAAATGACAGTACAATTGACCAATCATATCTTCCCTCTAAATGGGCGGGCTTTATTTTCGCGGACTTTATGACAGGTTCCGCCCGCTGTGAAGTGGTGCACTGACGCATCCTAAAACCCGGAAGTAAGCTGCGCTCGGATTCCCTCGACAAAAGAGCAATGGGATTTTTCCATAGGATTTTGGAAGATAGCTTGAAATAAAGTCTGTGGAAAACAAACCTGTTAGATAAATGCACGTTTTGTTCAGCCGGATAATATCCACATGTCTACCCTACTTTATTATTTTCGAATCATAAATCTAATCGATAGATTTATGATCGATAGATTTATGATTAGCATAAGTTCGTTCATGATGGCTCACTTCAGTGATAGTGGTGACATCGTTTGCAAAATTATTAACCAAGTCGTTTTCAAGATTGAGTTACAATGATAAACTGGAGTGGCAAAGGATCAGCTGCATGACCCCGCCATCAAGTGCTTCATCCAAAAGGACAGGAGGATGGACTTTGTGTTTGAGTGATTTGATCATCAAAGGTAGGCCTACTGTAAGTCATTTTCAATGCGGGCCGCCGTGCCGACTTAATTCATTTGTAATTGTTACTTGGCTGTGGGTGCCCTGTCATGATAGGTGTTTATATAAATGGTGTTGTTTTGTGTGGTAGAGGGTCGCTGTCATTGATGCGTTTTGCACCCCGGGCCGCTGTTTTGATATTCCGCTGAAGTATACGGTGTGACGTAATAACTCTTCATTTTTCTGGGGGGAGGGGGGGAGTCAGAGGGCCTAGGTATAAAAGTCACAGCTCGCCACTGGTCTACATTAATTGTTAAATAACATCTCTCTACAGCTGATACATTTTTCTAAACATACACATTTATGATCTCAAAGAACTGAGTAGACAAGGCATTTCAGTGCAAATTATATTCTTGCCACTTGGTTTGACAAAAGATATAAAACACTTGGGATTAATGCTAGAATTCTAGGAGATATACAGAATAATTGTACCTACTTTCATGTTTGGCCAATATGGGGATACACTTTCTGATTAATTGTGTACTCGTTTGTCCCATAACATATTTAAAAGGTGGTTATAAATAGCCCATCACAGTATTTGAAAGCCCTAAGTTAAAATGTCCAAATGTATTTATTATCCTCTCACACCTGGACCAGAGAAACACATATGTGAGAATGCTGTGCATTGATTACAGTTCAGCATTCAATACCACTGTGCCCTCCATGCTGGCCATCAAGCTCAGAGACCTCGGGCTCAACAGCGCCCTCTGTGACTGGATCCTGAACTTCCTGACGGGCAGACCACAGGCAGTGCAGTTGGGAAACATCACATCCTCCACCCTGATCCTCAACACCGGTGCCCCTCAAGGCTGCGTGCTCAGCCCTCTCCTCTACTCCCTGTTCACTCACGACTGCGTGGCCACACACAGCTCCAACACCATCGTGAAGTTTGCTGACGACACGACCGTCATCGGCAAGATCACAGACGGCGACGAGACGGCGTACAGAGAGGAGGTCGGAAAAACTGACATCTTGGTGCCAGGATAACAACCTCCATCTCAACGTCAGCAAAACAAAGGAGCTGATTGTGGATTACAGGAAGCAGCAGGGAGAGGGTCACGCCCCCAGCGCCATCAATGGGACTACGGTGGAGAGAATCAGCAGCTTCAGGTTCCTCGGTGTCCACATCACTGAGGACCTGACATGGACTCTTCACACCATCACCAAGAAAGCTTGACAGCGGCTCTTCTTCCTCTGCAGGCTGAGGAGGTTCAACATGGACTCCAGGATACTCTGCAACTTCTACAGGTAGAAGAGTATCCTGCATCACGGCCTGGTACGGCAGCTGCACCACCCTTAACCGTAAGGCTTTACAGAGGGTGGTGAAAACTGCATAGAACATCACCAGGACAGAGCTGCCATCCATGGAGGACCTTTACTCCCAGCGGCTCAGGAAGAAATCCCTCAGGATTATAAAAGACCCCCAACACCCCGGCCACAAACTGTTCAGTCTGCTGCCGTCTGGCAGGCGTTACCGCAGCATTCGGACAAAAACAACCAGATTCAGAGACAGCTTCATCCCGCAGGCAATAAGACTGTTAAACAACTGAACTGCTGAAACAATTTCATAACATTCATCTTCTACTTAGTAATTATTTATCTATTATCTAATATATAATTCCAATAACTTGTATATAGACTCGTATTGCACTATTCCACTTTTTTTTCTCACTTTTTTAAAACTATTTTTCTTTTTGTATTACTTTTAATATAGCATATTTTAATATTGTTTTAATATTATCTGCTTATCTGTATTATTGTGTTGCATTGTTGGAGAAGCCTGTGACCTAAGATTTTCAACGACATAATTACTCTGTAGCTATGTTAGTTTGACAATAAAGAACCTTGAACCTATCCACCCACAACCAAAATACATTTAGTTAAATATTGGGTACCACGTTACAATAAGACTACCCTTATACAGGATTCATAAAGGGCTTATAATTAGGTTATTAATTAGGTTGTAAACACTTTATTAATCATTAAGAAGCATTTACAAACCAGTTCTAAAATAGTTTTCATACATCAACACAGGCTCACTATTTGGCAAGATGACTAAGCCTTATATTGGCTACGTAGCTTACTTTGTCTTCTTCATCAGCCAACATCCTTGATATCTGTTGTTCACAGAGTTGATTCCCCCGTTCCATCTTGATGTGTCTTGGCATCTCTTTATGACCATTTATTTACGAGTTACTAACATTTATAGTTGCCAAAAGGGAACCTTGTTGTATAGTGTAAAACACATTCCCATTTATTAATGAGTTCCTACCATTTCTAATAAGGCTTAGCAGTACAGATAAATGTGGGCTCACTATTTGGCAAGCAACCGGTCACATTTGCCCTGTTTATCTCATGTCTTATAAAAGCTTATTAAGGATTTATAAAGTGTTCACAGCCTAATTAATAAATTAATTACAAACTATTCGTAAACCCTTTATTGGGGTAGTCTTGTTGTAAAGTGGTACCAAATATTGTTATATAAGACAATGAAACTATCAAATATTGACCCTCACTTTGATACAGAGTCAAAGCGACCTCATCAGACTGAAGCTACACCCACACAATGTGCTTGGAAATAAGGAAAACAAATTACACTTTTTTTTTTGTAATGATGAATAAACCAGTTATTGTAATTTGATTAATAATTTGATCTAGAACATTTCAATCCCAATTTCCCAAAGCACAAGATGAGGTCTGTATCTGTGAGTTTATTATCATGTAAGAAAAAGAACATTAACAAATTCTTAGAGTCTAGATGTATGCCAAAATAATGCCTAACTCCCGAGGCTAAAGATCAAACACCATGTCCTCACGAGGCCATGACAACCCCGTCTCTCATGTTATGGACTCATTGTCATTACCTTCCTTTTCCATTATTGATCAGGCTTGCAACAAAGAACAGTAATCTGGGGGAACATGCTGCATGGCTGCAGCCTGGAGAGATGACATGGCTGCAAATGCTTTCATGTGTGGAGAGGATCAATATGTGGACAGTGGTGTCCCACAAAAAGGAGATTGAGTACGTCCTGATAATGGATGATTGAGCCAATTAGAGAAGGAGGGTAATAATGGGACGAGCTTCCTGTACGCATTGTGGTGTACACATGGTTTCATGAGGGAAACCTATAATGGCTCTTTTAAGGAAATTAACCTTGTGATGTCTGCTGAGTAAAGGCCTAAAGACAGTGATGTGTGTCAATCATTTTTAAGATCCGTTTTAAACCTTCAATCCAGATGATCTGAAATTAGGTAAGGGATTTAGCCCTGATCTGTCCACTAGCTATAACATTTCCTAATACTCATGAACAGGGAATATAGAAAATGTATAATCGGATTCCAATGAAATGTAGTGAACATATGCATGTACTGTCAAATGTAGTACAAAATGCTAAATAGAATTGATTATTGGTAACTGAGTCCCATAATAGGAAAGCTATTGAAATTATCATGACTTTCAATAACAAAAAACTGAATTTTCATTTAAAACATTTATTTAAAATAGAAAAAGCTCTAGAATCCAATAAGGCAAGGCAAGGCAAGTTTATTTATATAGCACCTTTCAACACAAGGCAATTCAAAGTGCTTTACAAAAACGAAAGACATTACAAAAATGGCATTTAAAATCAGTCATTACAAAGAAAAGATAATAAAAAAAACATTAAAAGAAAAAATACATGGATAAAAGTTACAGTGCAGTTTAAGATGTGAATAGTTCAATTAAAAGCAGCGGCAAAAAGAAAAGTCTTTAGTCTGGATTTAAAAGTAGTCAGAGTTGCAGCGGACCTGCAGGTTTCTGGGAGTTTGTTCCAGATATTTGGAGCATAATAACTGAACGCTGCTTTACTATGTTTAGTTCTGACTCTGGGGACAGAAAGCTGACCAGTCCCTGAAGACCTGAGAGATCTGGATGGTTCATAATTTAGCAGGAGGTCAGAAATGTATTTTGGGCCTAAACCATTCAAAGCTTTATAAACCAGCAGCAGTATTTTTAAATATATTCTTTGACACACAGGAAGCCAGTGTAAAGACGTCAGAACAGGAGTGATGTGATCCACTTTCTTAGTGTTAGTGAGGACTCGAGCAGCAGCGTTCTGAATCAGCTGCAGCTTTCTAATAGATTTTTTAGTGAGACCTGTGAAGACACCATTGCAGTAGTCGAGTCTACTGAAGATAAAAGCATGGACAAGTTTTTCCAAATCCTGCTGTGACATTAGTCTTTTAATCCTAGATATGTTCTTTAGGTGATAGTAAGCTGATTTAGTAACTGTTTTAATGTGACTGTTGAAACTCAGGTCAGAGTCCATGACTACACCTACATTTCTGGCTTTATCTGTTGTTTTGAACATTGTAGACTGAAGCTCAGCGTTAACTTTTATACGTTCTGCCTTGGCTCCAAAAACCATTACCTCAGTTTTATCTTTGTTTAATTGGAGAAAGTTCTGACACATCCAGTCATTGATTTGTTCAATGCACTTACTCAGTGTTTGAATTGGAGCATAGTCTCCTGGTGAAATTGTTATGTAATTTTTGTGTCATCCGCATAGCTATGGTAACTTATTTTGTTGTTTTTCATTATCTGAGCCAGTGGTAGCATGTAGATGTTAAAGAGAAGAAGCCCCAAGATGGAGCCTTGAGGTACACTACATGTCATATTTGTCAACTCAGATATGTATTTACCTAAAGAAACAACGTTTTTTCTGTCCTTTAAGTAGGATTCAAACCAATTGTTCATTACTGAAGCATCTAGATTATTCTTTTTTAAGAGCAGTTTAATGACTGCAGTTTTCAGGGCCTGTGGAAAAATACCTGAGTGAAGAGATTTGTTTACTATATGAAGTAGATCTGAGGCCATGCAACGAAAAACATCTTTGAAAAATCCTGTTGGAATAATATCAAGGCAGCAGGAGGAGGATTTCAGAAGTTGAATAATGTTCTCTAGGTTTTTATCATTAATCTGATGGAATTGTGTCATGGTGTTTGAATTGATATTAGGTGGACATAGGGACAACACATTTGCTGTACCTGATGCAGAGGCACTGACTGCTTGTCTGATTTTCTGAATTTTGTCAGTGAAGAAAGAGGCAAAATCATTGCATGCCCTGGTGGATAGAAATTCAGAGGCTACTGACACTGGGGGGTTAGTTAGTCTGTCGACGGTAGCAAACAAGGCATGTGCATTGTTTTTGTTTTTGGTAATGATATCAGAGAAGAAAGACTGTCGTGCGTTTTTCAATTCCAAATTATAAAGGCCAAGTCTCTCTTTATAGATTTCAAAGTGAACCTGGAGATTTGTTTTTCGCCACCTACGTTCAGCTTTTCGACACTCTCTTTTTTCTGCTCTCACGTTCATGGCCTTTCTCCATGGAGATATTTTCTTCCCAGTCACTTCCTTTACCTTAGTTGGAGCAATGGCATCTATAACATTTTTAATTTTTGAATTAAAATGATCTACTAGCTCATTTACTGAGATGTTAGCAGGGGCAAGTGTGGAAGAAAAATTCTGAGTAAAAATGTCCCTAGTATTTTCAGTTAAATATCGCTTTGTGGTTACCTCGTTTTGAAAAATGTTGTGAACAGAAATAGAGCTCTCAAATAACACACAGCAATGATCAGAGAGTGCAACATCAAGGCAAGGCAGGCAAGGCAGGCAAGGCAAGGCAAGTTTATTTATATAGCACTTTTCAACACAAGGCAATTCAAAGTGCTTTACAAAAAATGAAAGTCATTCAGAAAAAGGCATTTAAAATCAGTCATTAAAAAGAAAAGCTAATAAAAGAAACATTAAAAGAAAAAATACATGGATAAAAGTTTTAGTGCAGTCTAAGATATGAATAGTTCAATTAAACATTAAAAGAAAAAGTACATGGATAAAAGTTACGGCCCGTACACACAGCAGCTTTTGGCGATTTGTCCACCGCTTCCAGCTCGTCTCCGCCCATTGACTTTGAATGGGGATGACGTCACTTTCCCTCGCTTGTCGCCGAACTGCATTGTGGGGGGGCGAGGCGAAGATTTCCAGGATTTCCAGGATGTTCAGGATTCCAAAGTTGAACAATGTTCAACTTTTGAGGCTGAGCTGGAAGCGACAGCCAATCAGATCCGTTTATGCAAATCTGACAGTTCAAGCGCTAGCCAATCAAACCGCATGCAAGCTGGGAGAGCCAGACCCGCAGTTAATTTCTATATTCCACAAAAATGGAGGAGAACTTAGTTATTGCGGTAGCAAATCACCCGGTTCTTTATGACCAGTCCCTATTTACTTATCGGGATACAAACCGGAGGAACCAGGCATGGAGGGAGGTGGCAGAGACAGTGGGTGAAACTGGTAGGTTTTCGCTTGTTTGGGGATTTTATATCCAGTTTACTTCGTTGCTAGTTTACTTCGTTGCTAGCAAGCATAGACAGTATCATTAGCCAGCATGGAATGTAGCATAAAATAGCACCATAAACATTAATCTCATAAATGTTCAAAATGTTAAAAAAATAAATGTTCATCATAGCCCTTCCTATTTGACAATAGTGTAGAAGAACCGGGTTTTTTTGCTTTGTATGTCGTGGGCGGGATATTTATGTGATATTCATGTGATTGGTTGTTGGTCGCGAAATCCCCAAGCTGTCAGACACGCCCAGCTCCAGGATTTTCAAGATTTGGTCAAAGCTGCTGTGTGGACACACCGTTACAGTGCAGTCTAAGATATTAATAGTTCAATTAAAAGCAGCGACAAAAAGAAAAGTCTTCAGCCTGGATTTAAAAGTCACCACAACCTTAGAGATATTCAGACCCTTTGAGATAATTAAGTCCAGGGTGTGCCCCTTATTGTGCGTGGGCTCCGTCACATGCTGAGTCAGTCCATAGTTATCAAGAACACAAAACAGTTCTTTAGCCCCTCTGTCCTGGGGGTTGTCAACATGGATGTTAAAATCACCAACAATGACTAGACGGTCAAAGTCAATATACACTATAGACAGCAGTTCAGTAAAGTCATCAAAAAAGCTTGCACAGTATTTGGGTGGTCTATAGATATTTAGGAACAGAGCTCGAGAGGAGCAAGAAGGAAAGTAGTATGGGAAATGTGCACAAAGGTCCATGACTCCATATGCCTTAATATAAGATGTTTTTGTAAGATATGTTAAGTAAGCAAGTTGCTGACACATTAGCCATATCTAAACACCCTAATATTATCAATTGGAACATAATACCTTAATTCACAGGTGGTGGGTAAAGAAGACTGATTAAAAGCCTCCTTACTCAAATCAGTGAGGCGGTAAAAAGATTTAACACATCAGCAGGCTACGTTAATTGTTCAGCTTAACCATGGAAAGAAATCTGATTAGCTGCAGAACACTAATTTTAAACATAATCTGGTGCTTTCCCTCACCTCTGACATAGAAAAATAACCAACCACATCCTGGTTCACGCACCCTGGCCATTTAGCCCTTCCTCATCTGTCATATTGTCACCAATGGTCCTCTGTTAACCTTCAAGGCATTGTCTGGTTTTACAGTGTTTGCCAAAAGCAAACATCTATCTCTCCATCAGGAAACATTTGGGTTTAAACGGAAAAGTGTCTCAAGTTTCAAACTCTCTTAGTGTTCCCCTCTGTGTTTGTGCATCTATCGTGGCCTTTTTTGTAGTCAAGATTTATTTTTCACACTTAATTTCCCATTAGGTCATAAATTGAAGGTCTGTTGGTGATTCCCAGAGTCAGAGCGTTCAGCTACCAAGCTGCCTTTCTCTGGAACCAATTAATTAATTAGGGAGGAAGACAGTGTCGAAAAATGTTGGGACACAGTGGACCTCCCTGATAAAAACAGAAAGTTTTGAAGACCATACTTTTGAATAAAGCCTATATTTAGAGGTGGTTTAAGATCACCCTGTTGTCCTACATTTAATGGTATTTTTTTCTGTTTTCTATGTATTTTTCTGTATTTTTACTCTCTTTCTGTTGTGTTTTATCTCGTTTATTTGTATTTCACGTTCTATCTTGTCTTTTTAACATTTCTTGTAATTTTATTTATCTTTTAACAATGTCATCTATGCTTTTTGATCTTTAAAGCCCAAACGTGTTTTGTGATATTGGGCTATATATAAATAAACTATGATTTGATTCGAAAGAGATTATTGGGAAACCATGAAATAGATTAATGTAACTGTAAATGCTTTATGATTTGCAGGATATCCGTGAATATGTGTGATCATTTCCAAGTTTCTCTTAATCATTAATCCTAATTTTTTATTTTTTTTTTGTTTCCTGGTTTGCCTTTGTGTGGTGTGATGGGTGGTTCGAGAGTTAGAGGCTGCATATAAAGCCATGTGTTGGGCTGTGGCTGCAGTTGCCCCTGGTCTCACCTGCTATCCTGCAGCCACAAAGCCACAGGCAGCATGGCCTCGCCGCGATGGATACTGGCAGTCTGCGTTTCTCTATTCTCAGGTACCAATTACTAATTTAATTATTTGAATATGCTCTAAATTTTCCAAGCAAAAAAAGTGTCAAGAAACAAGACTATTACTAAATCAAAAATATACAATATCACCACATTTCTTCAAAAGAAAAAGCATAAATAGCTACATGATAAGGATGTTTTATTATTTTAGATATTTGTTGTTTTTTTATGGTTGTTAACAATATCTATTTTGTCACATTTTACCAACTGGAGAAGGAAAAGTAAATCAGTCATCAGTGCCACATTGAGTGGTGAATTAAAAGAGGATATTATTGTACTTGATTACAAATTAGAGGTACTTAATTTGCCCCTTCTTTATATTTCTACTAATAAAATTAAAAAGCAATTACCTTTTACTCAGCTAAATTCTTTGAAAGCTTTAGTGACGAGTTACTTTATAAATGAATAATTTAGACACAAAGATTATGAACATATTTGAAAACGTTATGCACTATTGTAGATTAAACCTGGTACAGTACTTTCAATAAAGGACCTTTATGTAAAAAGTATTTAATCGTACCACATCTCTATTTTGAATTAGCATATTGTAACTAACCTGCTGTATCCATTTATTTGTGTTGAAATTAAATATTTCATTTTTTTAAATATATATTTTGACTTCCACCTTGACACCGTATTTCTCTCCTAGTGTTAGGCACCGGGGAATCGGTCACAACAACTGAAAGTCAGAAATGTGAGTATACATTTATTATTATTATTGGATCCCAATCAGTTAAAGGTGGGGTAGGTCATTTTGGAGAAACCAGCTCGAGTGGCTAGAATTTGAAATTACACAACCGGAAAATATCTGCCACTTCCTTACAGAGCCCCTCCTCCAATACACACGAAGCGCACATGACCAATCAGGGCACAAGATAAGTTTGTGCACAGATGGAAGGCTGACAGGCAGGTAGGCCATCCAGTTATTTTAGCTGGGCCGGCTAAAATGATTGGTCGTGCTTTTTACAGTACTACGGCTTCCACAGATGAATTTTTTTTATGGATTTTTTGTCAAAACTCTTAAGATATTCATTGCTATCGGGATGTTAAGAGCATTCCATGGAATATAACAAAAAGTGTATCTCGACCCGGTTTCTCAAACTTACCTACCCCACCTTTAATTATACATAAAACACCTTATTTGATTTGGTTTTTATACACTTGTATAGTGATAGTGAATTAGGTGGCTTTTTTATTTAGAATTGTTACTTAAAATCATCTTTTGTTATACAATATTACAAGAAAAGGAGCATTCACATTGTCTGTCATGTTAGAAGTACTACAACCTTTAGCAGGAGAAACACATTACATTTGGACAGTGATATTTTAAACCCTCCAGAAACATACAAGAAAAACTGAATGGACTTATTGCTTTATTATTGAGCTCCGTTAAGTCGTCGTTAATCAGTAACTTGTTCACAGACACTTGCAGGACTTTTGGCAGCGGCGTCGTCCAGCCTTTCAACGGTTCAAGTTTCTACGTTCGGTCCAACTGCATGTTCCTCCTCACCCACTTCACCCACCACCGGGTGGAGTGTGACATCACCACACGGCGAGAGGACGACGGGCTGCTGGTCCGAGTCGAGATCATCATCAACAAAGTCAGGACGGTTGTGCAGAATGGAAGCATCCTGGTGGAGGGGAAAAGGTTTGTGCCAAACCAAAACCCAGCCTGATCCTGTTTTAAGAAACTTCAGACTGTTTTGCCAAGGAAGAAATCATTCACTTAAATGGCTTTCATAATCAATCTTTACTGTGAGGTGACACTTTTATGCATTCCTAATGTTATTAATGTTAGTCAATTATTAGCTTTGACTTTGGGACTCTCGATTGTTAATAGTTTGTCTATTAAACAAATTGAGCCAATTGAATACCTAACTACTTTTATATATAAATCAATGAGGAAATAGGAATACATAACTTTCTCGTCAGTCAGGGGCACTGAAGCTGTCTAAGTCTAGTCTTAATTGTGTGGAACCTGTTTCCTGTATCTGTGCTGATATCTCTGTACATTCATTTGTTGACAGTGTTTCCCTTCCATACGACCACACCTACCAGCATATCTTTCAGTACGGCATCTACACCAAACTGAAGAGCTCACTGCTTCCTCTGTCCGTCACCTGGCACAATGTTCCCGGAGGAGTAGACACTCTGTGGGTGAGTTAATAACGTTCAGCATGATCCCATAATCCTTGTTGTGGATTATTCACATGTAGTTAAGGACTGCAGAACAATAACCTTACCCACTGAACCTTTATAAAAAACGTGTTGTTAAGGTGGAGTTGGAGCAGGAGCTAAGCACCGACATGACTGGACTGTGTGGAAAGCACACCACCCAAGGTATGTTGGTTAAAAGACAGAATTAATATACGTTTTTTAGCAGCAGTGCTTTTATTAGTAGCGGTATTTATAATGTTGTGGATATAAACTAGTTGTATACCGAATAAGTACATTAAGCTATATATCAAACGTTTAAATAAAGACAAAAAAACAAGTTAGACCACAGGTGTAAAATAAATGTTAATGTTAGTATTCTAATCATTATAATGTAGCTGATTAAACTAATGCACACATTTAGCTATTGCCAAACGTTGACGTTTTTATGCTTCGCTCTAAGAATTTACAATGTTCATGAAACCAGGAAACAAGCAGCAGTTGATCACAGAGAGCGAGCTCGCTGATGACACGTGTCAAACCCGAGATCCTTTCTCCGCTGTCAATCAAGTAAGTGAACTGTTGCAAGGTCATATAATACCAGACCCCGTCCTGGGGAGGCCCGCCCATACAGGATTATGGCCCTGCCTGGAGAAGTCAGCATTATTATTGTCGACCATAAATAAATAATAATAATGTTGTTTCAAGATCAGTGAAATTCACTGAAAAAGCACATATGTTACTTATATGCTAATAATTATACAGCAATAACTGTTGAGCCCATGCCACCTATTATTTTTAACCTTGATCCGGTCCTCTGAAATAAAATGGCCACCCCTGCATTTAGGTCTGCCTCAGTGTCTGACAATACCATAATATAAAATTGTTCCACATTGAAAGTGATTTCTCTCATAATACTTGTAGGCATGCAGGGAGTTCTTTTCCTACACCCTGGAATGTCTGCTAGCTCAGACGCCTCAATATATTCAACTCTGTGAGGAGAACATTTACAGCTGCGAAACGAGCAAATACATCAGCTGTGCTTTCTTCAAAGAAGTAGTCCAACAGTGTGGAGACAACAGCCATGTCTGGGACATTTGGAGAACGGTTACTCACTGTGGTAGGTGCTCTTCAAATCTAGATTTTGAAGTTCTTTAAATTTGGACACTTGATGATATTGCCTGTTTCTGTGTGTTTATGCAGATGAGCCCAGGTGTCCAGGGAATCTAGTTTATGTAGAACTGGGTGCAGCCTTTGTTCCCAGCTGCTCCAATCGGAACCCAACCTCCTCCAACCAGGAACTCACCAGCTCCTGTGTCTGCCCTCAGGGTGAGCTCTGTCTGACTTTAGGATGTAGCTCTTTACTTCTCATTAGCCTTTACAAGCCTAAAAGTTATACTCATTTGTGTTGTAGGTACGGTGCTCAATGATCACGAAGATAGCTACCAGTGTGTGAGTGTGTCCAGCTGCCAGTGTGTGTTTGCTGGTAAAAGCTACTCACCCGGAGACATACTTAGCACTAAGTGTCAGTCATGGTGAGTGGGTGGAAAACTGTTTTAAAACATACAAATGATCCATGAGTTGCACATTATCTGTCGTAAGTCTTTATTGATCAGCAGTATTTAGTATGCAATATATGGAGAAATAAATGACAAATATTTTTAGATATGCCTACACCCCCTTTTACAACTACTCTGATTCTGTATGTATCCTGTCCTGAATTTTCCTTTACCTCACATTTTAATAAAATCATCAAATAATTCTGTCATGAAGTAATATGATAATAATTCTGTCATAAAGAACTATTACGTTTTTACGGGTGTATTGTATTCTTTCAATTTACCTGCATTGTGCCATAAGCTTGACTAAAGCACCACTTGCAAGTTGTTTTTTCAAGTTTGTGTTTTATGCAATAAAGCTAAATCAATAAATGTATATCCATTAAGTATCAAAATGAGGTTATTTGGATAGTGTAGTGTAGTGATATCATCGGTCTGAAGTTTTTACTGTGAGTTTTTTTCTCGTGTTTTTCCACAGTACGTGTGTCGATGGGAAATGGCAATGCTCTGAAAACCTCTGCCCCACCAGATGTGTAATCGAAGGGCAGTTTGTGACATCATTTGATGCCAAAAAATACGTCCTGCCTGGTAAATGTACATATGTGGCTTCACAGGTAAATATTTCCCACTTCCCACAACATGTAACATTAACCCATGTTGTCTTTTTATGGTACTAACTTTGTTTTTATTTTCAAGGGTCTCTACTGGACAATAACAATAGAGTTTTCCAAAAAAGCACCCTCACTAAAAACTGTTATTCTTCAGCTTTTTCAGGTACTAGCACTCTTTAAAGTTGAATTTAAAATTACACAATCAAACAATCAATGAACACTGATGAACAGTCATTAAATATAAACACTCTTTCTTGGATTTGCAGGAAACATATACATTCTCTCAAAACAGGGTTCAAATTGGAGGGGAGACGATCACTGAACTTCATCAATCTGGTAAAATAAATTAGAAGAACAGTTGTCCATTTGATCTATTTAGGGTTCCCGTAATATGCCTGGTAACCTTGTTATTAATCCATAATGGCCTTGCTACCAAACCACTAATAACTTACCCCCCTCTGTCACCTGTCAGATCATGCTCTGGTTTTCTGGCAGTCCTCCATGTACGTCCAGGTCGACACATCCTTTGGTATGAAGATCCAAGTCCAAATGTCTCCTGAAATCCAGCTGTACATCACCCCGCCCAAAGACCACACTGGCATAATCTCAGGTTAGGATCTCAGTCTAAAAACAAGCCAAAATATATCACAATCTCCCAAAACCAAATACAAAAAAGACATCCTTTATCCTCTGTTTTGTTATCACATACCGCCTGTCTTCCAGGTCTCTGTGGCAACAACAACAACGACACCACAGATGACTTCACCACCAGCAGCGGGATCATCGAGAACTCTGCTCAGCCGTTCGCTCAGTCCTGGAGCGTGGGGGCTTGTGCAGTGAACATATACCCCTGCATCAACACTGATAATGGTACCAATTACAAATGAGATACATGTGCTTTTAAAATGTCGGAAACGTGTAGAAATCCACACACATGGTTTATTTGTTTACCTGAATTCTGCATTTTTTAGATTATAAGCTATTTTCAAAAGAAAATAGACATCAAGTTGTTACATTTTGATAGTAGAAGAATCAAATGTGCTTTTTTTATATTTTTACAGAGATTTTCGCTGATGAGAAATGCTCAGTGTTGAACATCCCCACTGGGATATTTGCTAAGTGCCATGGTCATATCCCTACTAATCACTACCACACGGTAAAGGGCCTTGTGCACAAATTAAATCCTTATTATCAACATTTAATGGTTGTCGCCTGTTGTTCTTACACTGATTCTTATGTCCAGGCTTGCATCAAACGAACATGTAACTGTGGCAGCAGCTTGTCTCAGTGCCTGTGTGTCTCTCTGGGTAGTTATGCCGAAGCCTGTGCCAGTCTGGGTGTTGTGATTGGTGACTGGAGGAAAGCTACCAACTGCAGTGAGTTGAGCTTTGATAAAAATACCATTTATTCCATCTGCATTCTCACATTTTATTTTACACAGTCCACTGAGAAGAGCCAATGTAGTATGTTCACGTTAAGTATGATTTCAACATCGTCTACACAACAGATGTTAATAAAATAAATGTAAATACACTTGCAACAACTTTTCACACTATGTTTATATTTTAGATTACTCTAACTTAATCTGGATGTTTCAAACTGTGCATTCTTTACATACTCCAAAGATACATATGTTTCTACTGTTGATATTTATATATTTACTGTTCATTTTTCATTTATTTTGATATTTTTTGCAATCCTTTGTTTACATGCTGCTTTGACAAACCCCATTCCTAATTTGGGATCAAAAAAGTATATTTGATCTAATTTAATCCAACTGTGAATGTAAAGACTTTACTGTAAAGACTTTACTTTACTTTAATGTAAAGGAAAATGTCACATATTCATATTAATAGTATTAAATCAGTGGTGTATGTAACGTTAATCTCACTGTTGTGTCGCAGCTTTGAACTGTCTAAAGAACCAGGAATTCTCATACGACACGCGAGCCTGCAAACACACATGCCGCTCCCTGTCGGGCCCGGACCCCCGATGCGGGCTGGACGATGCTCCGGTGGAGGGCTGCGGCTGTCCGGAGGGAACTCACCTGAACCAAGGAGACGTCTGCACCCGAAAGGCAGAGTGTGACTGTCACTACAACGGCGGGACGACCCCACCAGGGGCTGCTATTATCGATGGACGAAATTGGTGGGCATTTAAAACATAAATAACATTAATCATAACATTTTCACAATTGGTTGAGGCTTTATCAGAGCTGTTATAGTGTGCTCAGTAGTCTACATCTATGGTGTAAACATGCTTAATCAAAGTTATTATCATGTGTTTATTCCAGCCTCTGTGTAAATGGAGAGCTGAACTGTTCCCAGGATTGTGGTAAATATATATCTAATTTTGTTATATAATCATATTGAAATCCTACCTTTGTTATATGTGCGCCTTTCATTTTCATTCATTAGTAAAAAGTGTAACTTGACAGTGTGTGAATCTGCTTGAAACACAGGGTGCAGAAATGGAAAGGTTTGTGTGCATTGCAGCGAGTACCCTGTCGACACGGCTCAGAAAACCTGTGAGAGTCTCAGCAAACCAATGGTAGGTCAACAGATTATATCTTTATGTACAATGCTTGCTTATGTGTGTCTTATAATTTGTTCTAAATTTTTTCTGACTGATAACCTGTAAAAACTGTTGGACGTATTGTTTTGTGATGAGCATTTACAAAAATCAATGTCAGTGACTTGCATCCCATACATTTACCCTTCTTTTCTTTTGATGGGGCAAACTTTGAGCCAAAATATTTTGTATGTGATTACTAGGGTACCAATATGACCTGTGTGAGTGGCTGTTACTGCCCACATGACCAGTATGAGGATCACCGTGGACACTGTGTTTCTCTTGATAACTGCACCTGTGTGTACAGCGGCAAAGTATTCAGTGCAGGACAGCACGTCAGCACCAACTGTAAAACATGGTAACACTTGCTGCTTTTCTACTTATGCGTTTAAAAAATTGTTGTTCCTTCAAAAGCTAATCAAGCCATGATGCAGAGGGTGAATAAAAGGTTGTCATCACTCTGTGTTTCAGTGTCTGTGGTCAGGGTCAGTGGCTCTGCAGAGACGAGCCTTGCTCTGGGAAATGTCAGGTTTACGGCAACGGACACTACCAGACATTTGACTCCAACTGGTACCGCTTTGACGGACAATGTCAGTACACACTAGTAGAGGTGAGAACAAACACTGAAGATGGAATAGTATTTTCATGTGTCTTAGCTTTGTCGGCCTCTAATGCATCATCTGTCCATCATCCAAATACTTTAAGACATTTAAACAATATGTAGAACACAGTTTGCCTTATTCTTCAATAACAATATGTTTTTCTTCTGCATTTTATTCAGGATGGCTGTGGAGATGGAAACCGCACCTTCTCTGTCAGAGTGGAGAGCGTCCCCTGTTGTGATGAGGTGCTCACCTGCTCTCGCTCGATCGTCCTCAACCTGCAGGTGGATGGCTTTTTCCGTCATTTTTCTTTACTAAGACTTTAAGTTATTGTTCACCTCTTTATTATCCATCTGTATAAAGAACTAAACAAAAACTAAACACTAAGAACTGGCATTAAAGAAGGGGAACTACAGACCTAATATAATACAGAAGGAATGATATTCAGCGATAGTTGAAATAAATTAAGCGCAGACAGGAAATGAAATATCTGAGCTGAAACTAAATGTGATCATTTCAAATGTTAAATACAACAATAATCAATTAAACAACAGATTATTACAACCTTATATAATTCAGTTAACATAAATATGAATAATATGTTATTTAAGGCAATAAATGGTCGTGAAGCAGCAGTCTACATTTTCCAATACCATGAATTGTACCTGTGTTTTCATTAAAGGACAAAGTCACCCTGACACTGAGCGACATGAAGGTAACCAGACGCTACCATGAAGGCTGGACTCTGCAGGGAGACTCACTTTACTCCACACACACTGTCGGACTTTACATCATAATCTCTGTGCCGAGCAGAGGGATAACTCTCATCTGGGACAAACACACCCGCATCACTATAGAGCTGCAAGCACACTGGAGGGTGAGTGATTGTCACATTATCCAAAAAAAAAAGTATATTATGCACTGCTAAACTTAAGGTTAACATTGAATGTTTACTGATTCATATAACTAGCTCAAATGAACTGTAAAACTTAAGTGTACTTGAATTTGTAACCATTTTATTTGCAGAACCGAGTCTGTGGCCTCTGTGGAAATTTTGACTTCAATGAGATGAATGATCTACAGATAAGTGGCTCAGCAGGTAGACTGGTCCCTCTTTTTTGTAAATCACTTTTACTTTTGATGTTTGTCAGTCTAACATTAGAACAAAACTATTTTTTAGTGGTGTCCAGCCCCTTGGCATTTGGCAACAGCTGGAAAGTGGCCACCCCTCCCTGCTCCGATGTGACAACAGAGATATTTCCGTGTGAACGCAACTCCTACTGCGCAGCCTGGGCCCAGCGGCGCTGTATGATTCTCACAGGAGACACCTTCAGTGAATGCCACCTCAAAGTATGCATTTCACATATTTAGCATGACACCAGGATCAATAGCTGCAAACAGCAATACCTGTTCATGTCTTTAATTGCTATAGATTCAAATGTTTTGCAAGATAAAAAATATATTACTATTTAAAGTAATAGGGGGCGCCCTTTTATTAAAAACTCAACAGGTGGATCCAACTTCCTTCTACCATGCGTGTGTGCAAGAGTCCTGCTCCTGTGAGTTTGAAGGCAAGTTCCTGGGCTTCTGCACGGCCGTGGCAGCGTACGCAGAGGCCTGCAGCGACCACGATGTTTGTATAAATTGGAGAACACCTGATTTGTGTCGTAAGTAAAAATCATTTTTCACCCACAGGAATTTGAATTTTGTGTGCAATAGAACTGACACATAAATGTATCAAACTTTTTCTATCTAACTATCCATATGATGAAAGGTTTGTTAGATACTTTAATATTAGAAATGTGTAAAACTTTAACCTGTGATCATTTAAACCTTAGCGGTCTACTGTGACTACTACAATGAGCAGGGCCAGTGTAGCTGGCACTATGAAGCCTGTGGAAAGATGCTAACCTGCGGCAAAGACAACTACATCACTCACAAACTGGAAGGTAACAGGACTCATAATAGTATTCAAATATAACAGCTTAACACAATTCTTAATCATGTGATTTCTGAATCTTACTTATTTGTTCTTATTCAGGCATATTGCAAACAAATCCCGCCTCACAATTAATATATCTATTGAATGATTTTTTTGCGCCTATAAAATAAAAATGATGTGTATTTTCCAAAAAAAGGCTGCTACCCCAGATGTTCAAAGGAGGAGCCATACTTTGATGAAAATACTGGTGAATGCACTAAATTGAGAAATTGCACCTGTGACTTTAATGACACCATCCTTCAGCCCAGGGCAGTGGTGATGATACAGTCTGTTGAGTGGTAAGTTGGAACATTCTTAATATAAATATAGTATGTTCAAATATGTAAATGTTCAAGATAAACATAATATGAAACATTGTGCACTTTTCATAACTCATTGCATTGATAACTGGATTTTTCTAACTCTTTAACATTGTGTTTGTCAGCCGCTGTGAAAATGGGAAAATGAATTGCCGTAAGTATCAATTAAAGTAATTCACCATTAAATGTATTATTTAATTTGTCAATGAACTGTTATTAAAGGTGGGGTAGGTAAGTTTGAGAAACCGGCTCGAGATACACTTTTTGTTATATTCCATGGAATGCTCTTAACATCCCGATAGCAATGAATATCTTGAGTGCTTTGACAAAAAATCCATAAAAAAATGTCATCTGTGGAAGCCGTAGTACTGTAAAAAGCACGACCAATCATTTTAGCCAGCCCGGCTGAAATAACTGGATGGCCTACCTGCCTGTCAGCCTTCCATCTGTGCACAAACTTATCTCGTGCCCTCATTGGTCATGTGCGCGTTTGTGTGTTGGAGGAGGGGCTCTGTAAGGAAGGGGCAGATTTTTTTCCGGCTGTGTATTTTCAAATTCTAGCGCACTCGAGCTGGTTTCTCCAAAATTACCTACCCCACCTTTAAAAGGAAAAATGTTTTTGTAGCAATCAGTTTTCTCGAAGATTTAAATTACAGTAAATTCAACTTTACAGAAACAAAACACCAGACCCCAATTCCACCTCTTTTACCAACAGCACCTCCACCCACCACACCTGCCACCACACCTGCCACCACACCTGCCACCACCACCGCTTCAATTACAACTGAAACAACTGTGTTTTCCACCACCATTACTACACCACCAACTACAGCAGTCTTAATTACGACTGAATCATCATCAACAACACCCCGCAGCACCTCCTCACCAATGACAACCACTACCAATGTCTCAACTACCACTGGAGATTGGTCAACCTTGCTTTCCACCACTGCTACACCAACAACTACAACTGTCTTAACTACAGATGAAACATCATCAACAATGCTCCCCACTACCGCTACACCATTAACCACAACGGCACATACTACCAATGACACAACTGTATATCCTACTACCACTACACAAACAACTACAACTGACTTAACTACAGCTGTCATATCCTCAACAACACCCTCCACCACCTCTACACCAATGACAACTACTGCTAATGTCTCAACTACTCCTGGAAATTGGTCAACTATGAATCCTTCAACAATTACTACACCAAAAACTACAATTGACTTAACTACTGCTGAAACTTCATCAACAGTGCTCCCCACCACCTCTACACCAATTATGACCACTACCAATGTCTCAACTACTCCTGGAAATTGGTCAACTATGAATCCTTCCACCATTACTACAACCACAACTGCCTCAACTACAGCTGATACATCAACAACGCCCCCCACTACTTCTACTCTGATTACAGATGTCTCAACTACTACTGGAGCTAAGTCCACCATGTTTCCCACCACCTCTACACCAATAACCACAACTGCCTATGCTACCAATGAAACAACTGTATATCCTACCACGATTAAGCCAACAACCACAACTGCCATAACAACTGCTGAAACATCATCAACAATGCCAAATATTTCTTCTACACCAATGACAGCCATTACCAATGTCTCAACTACTACTGGAGATTGGTCAACCACCTCGACACCAATAACCACAACTGCATTTACTAATAATGAAACAACTGTGTATCCTGCGACTACTACACTGATGACTACAACATCTGTAACATCTTCAACAATGCCCCCCACCACCTCTACACAAATCCTAACCATTACGAATGTTTCAACAACTGTTGGAAATTGGTCAACTGTGCCTTCCACCTCTACCCCAACATCTACAACTGCCTATACTACCAATGAAACAACTGTGGATCCTGAAACTACTCTACCAATAACAACAACAACTGCCCTAACTACTGCTGAAACATCAACAACTGTGCTTTCCACCACTTCTACACCAATAATAACAACTGCCCTAACTACTGCTGAAACATCATCAACAACAACAACAACTGTGCTTTCCACTACCTCTACACCATTAACCACAACGGCACATACTACCAATGACACAACTGTATATCCTACTACCACTACACAAACAACTACAACTGACTTAACTACAGCTGTCATATCCTCAACAACACCCTCCACCACCTCTACACCAATGACAACTACTGCTAATGTCTCAACTACTCCTGGAAATTGGTCAACTATGAATCCTTCAACAATTACTACACCAAAAACTACAATTGACTTAACTACTGAAACTTCATCAACAGTGCTCCCCACCACCTCTACACCAATTATGACCACTACCAATGTCTCAACTACTCCTGGAAATTGGTCAACTATGAATCCTTCCACCATTACTACAACCACAACTGCCTCAACTACAGCTGATACATCAACAACGCCCCCCCACTACTTCTACTCTGATTACAGATGTCTCAACTACTACTGGAGCTAAGTCCACCATGTTTCCCACCACCTCTACACCAATAACCACAACTGCCTATGCTACCAATGAAACAACTGTATATCCTACCACGATCAAGCCAACAACCACAACTGCCATAGCAACTGCTGAAACATCATCAACAACAACAACAACAACTGTGCTTTCCACTACTTCTACACCAATATCCGCAACTGACTATACTACGAATGACACAACTCTATCTCATAGTACCACTACACTAACTACTACAATTGACTTAACTACAGCTGTCACATCCTCAACAACACCCTCCACCACCTCTACACCAATGACAACTACTGCTAATGTCTCAACTACTCCTGGAAATTGGTCAACTATGAATCCTTCAACAATTACTACACCAAAAACTACAATTGACTTAACTACTGCTGAAACTTCATCAACAGTGCTCCCCACCACCTCTACACCAATTATGACCACTACCAATGTCTCAACTACTCCTGGAAATTGGTCAACTATGAATCCTTCCACCATTACTACAACCACAACTGCCTCAACTACAGCTGATACATCAACAACGCCCCCCACTACTTCTACTCTGATTACAGATGTCTCAACTACTACTGGAGCTAAGTCCACCATGTTTCCCACCACCTCTACACCAATAACCACAACTGCCTATGCTACCAATGAAACAACTGTATATCCTACCACGATCAAGCCAACAACCACAACTGCCATAGCAACTGCTGAAACATCATCAACAACAACAACAACAACAACTGTGCTTTCCACTACTTCTACACCAATATCCGCAACTGACTATACTACGAATGACACAACTCTATCTCATAGTACCACTACACTAACTACTACAATTGACTTAACTACAGCTGTCACATCCTCAACAACACCCTCCACCACCTCTACACCAATGACAACTACTGCTAATGTCTCAACTACTCCTGGAAATGGGTCAACTATGAATCCTTCAACAATTACTACACCAAAAACTACAACTGACTTAACTACTGCTGAAAATTCATCAACAGTGCCCCCCACCATATCTACACCAATTATGACCACTACCAATGTCTCAACTACTCCTGGAAATTGGTCAACTATGAATCCTTCCACCATTACTACAACCACAACTGCCTCAACTACAGCTGAAACATCAACAACGCCCCCCACTACTTCTACTCTGATTACAGATGTCTCAACTACTACTGGAGCTAAGTCCACCACCTCCACACCAATAACCACAACTGCCTATGCTACCGATGAAACAACAGTATATCCTACCACGATTAAGCCAACAACCACAACAGCCCTAACAACTGCTGAAACATCATCAACAATGCCAACGATTTATTCTACACCAATGACGGCCATTACCAATGTCACAACTACTACTGGAGCTTGGTCAACTCCAGGTATATGTCAAGTATTTGTTGCATATTTCTCTCTTTTTATCAGTTAACTAAGCAGTCAGATTCTTAAATTACCCCAACTGTGTTTTATCAATTTCTAAATGCACTGTCTTTTAATGTTTTGTGTTTATCAAACCACCAGTGTGTGAGTGTAAAGACCTGAAGAGGAAACTAAGCTGGGGTTGCGGCGAGATGTGGACAGAGGACTGCTACGATAAGAGCTGTAGGGAGGGGAAGATAGAGTTGACTCCAGTGGTTTGTCCAGAGTCTTCAAGGCCTAAATGCCCCAGAGACCAGGCCACACAAGTCTGGGATGGATGCTGTGAAACATGGAAGTGTGACTGTAAGTTGTCTGTCTCTTCCATTGTTATTTTCTCTAAATCAGCATCAAGACATTTAGCTCCCAATTCCTTTGGTTCATCCAGACTGATGTCCATCTGTCTTTATAACAAAATGCCTAGTGAGGCTGTATTCAAGGAATTATAAATGCTTAAGTCAGGATGCTATCATACTCCTACAAGCTTAACATACTAACATTTAGCAATTTCTGTTTCCTATGGTTACTATCTTTCTTTAAAATGCTAACTTTTACTTACTAGTACTGAACCAGAGTACAGGTAAGACTGGACATTTTTCCCAGGTTTTTGGTTATTATACCCCCAAGATTATTACAATAAAATTGCAGTCCATTTAATAGTTGTTGAAATGTTTTAGTCTGGACCAAAGCCGTGAATTGATGTGCCAAAAATGCCATCCCTAGAGCCATATGGGGCTTATTTTGAGAAAAAAATATTAAAATCCCATATTATGTTCCCTAGGTCGCTGTGAGCTGTATGGGGATCCCCACTACATTTCTTTCCAAGGAGTAACCTTTGATTTCCTGGACGAATGCACCTACCTTCTTGTTGAGGAGCAGTCAATACATTATAATCTGACCATTGCTGTGGACAACTTTGTCTGTGTGGAAGGCCTCCATGGCTCGTGTGCTAGAGGCATCATCCTGAAATATCAGAACAGTACAGCTACACTCAGTATCCTTCCAGATATGTTTCAAGTACAGGTAGGATATATTTTTATTTATTTATAGTACGACATTTGACCATGAACCCTTATAAAATATATTGACGATAAAGCTACAAGGATGCTGATAATCTGCCATTCCCTTTTTAATAAGAGAGGTTGTTTGATTTGGATCTTATGTGCACTAGGCCACTCTGAACAACGTGACCATACAGCCGCCATATGAGGAGCCTGGGTGGAGGTTTGAGACCACCGGATATGTAGTGTCAATCTTCCTCCCAGACCTGCGCTCTTATGTCTCCCTCACTCCGTCTTACACCCTGGTGGTCAGTCTGGCCATGGAGCATTTCCTCAACAATACCCAGGGACAATGTGGTGGGTAATGGATTGAAAGGGAGTGGTTAAGTGCTTATGAGAACCATAGATATGTGCTAACATGGCTAAAAGCTATACACAGTGTGTTTATGTTAATTCCCACCTCTTCATCTTCTCCAGGAGTGTGTGGTGTTGGATCATGTGTCCGTAAAGGAGGGCAGATCGAGGATGACAGCTGCTGTAGTAAGACGGCCAATGACTGGGTGTACCACGACCCCCTCAAGCCCGCCTGTGCTTCTGCCCCCAGAGACGTACCTTGTATCTCACCCACTACAGTACCCACAAGCCCACCCCCTACCCCCTGCCCTGCTAGCCCACTATGTGAGCTGCTACAACACCCGTAAGCTCAACATACTAACACACACAGTCGTATACACTCATCAGCACGTTTCTTTGTGTGCTAAACACCTATTGTCACTTGTACCAGTGTTGTATATATGCTATACCATCCTGGGCTGACTGTCTTTCTGTGTATGTCGTGACATTATATTACATATTAAAAATGTAATCTGTTCTGTTTCCCCAGAGTATTTTCAAATTGCACACCGTCTGTGGATCTGGACCTTAAAATGAAGAACTGCAAGTTTGATTCATGCAGGAGTGGTCCATGCCCTTCACTAGAGCAAGCTGCTCAGGAATGCAATACGGTGGATGTGTGTATTGACTGGAGAAGCCTGACCAATGGGACCTGTGGTATGTATCTTTTAACCTTTTTCTTATACTGTAAAGCAATACCAGTCAGTATAGGGACCTTATATATTTGTAGAGTAGACCTGACTGTAATGATGTTTTGATTAAAAGTGCCAATGATGTATTCAGGGACACTAACATTAATAACTTCATTTCTTCTGTTCATGTTTCAGATGTGCCTTGTGATGCGGGATTGGTTTACAGAGAATGTGAAAAGAAGCCGGATGGATTCTGCCATGGAGGGTTTGTTTAGTTTACTCTAAAGGGGCCCTGTTATGTTTTGGGGGGTTTCCCTTTCCTGTAGTGTGTTACAAAGGTTTTTTGCATTTAAAGGTCTGCAAAGGTTCCCTCCAGAGTGAGTTTCTCTCCCACACACCCTGCCTGAAACGCCTGAGAAAAATAAAGGACTTTTTCAAACATTAAAGTAAACATGTCACAGTAGAGGCACAAAATACAAATATTAACTTGAAATTTAACTTAAAGGTAGGGTAGGTAATTCACTTCAGAAACACTTTTTGTTATATTCCATGGAATGCTCTTAACATCCCGATAGCAATGAATATATTCAATGCTTTGACAATAAATACATACAAATAATTCTGTGGAAGGCGTGGTGCTGTGAAAAGCACGACCAATTATTTTCACTGGCCCGGCTAAAATAACTGGATGGCCTACCTCCCTGTCAGCCTTCCATCTGTGCACAAACTTATCTCGTTCCCTCATTGGTCATGTGCGTGTTCGTGTGTGTTGGAGGAGGGGCTCTGTAAGGAAGTCTGAAGGAAGGGGCAGGTTTTTTCCGGCTGCGTACTTTCAAATTCTAGCACACTTGAGCTGGTTTCTCCATTCTTAACTACCCTACCTTTAATAAGGCCCCTTTCACCAAATAACATCCTTACACTTGTTGTGACTTTTATATCTCTTCTATTTGTTTCAATCCTGCCGATATTTCCACTATTTATATTTCTCTTCTGGTTTTACAGAGCACATTATCGAGGTGATACCACTGAGAACTACATTGGAGGCTGTTTTTGTCCCAGTGGCCAATCCAGAGCAGGAAATCATTCATCCACCTGTGTGTCCGACTGCCGCTGTGAGTACACTGACCTATAAGGCTGACCGTCACACCTAGATGTTTTTGTTGTCATAACTACTGATAATGTAGATTTTCTCTTCCACCAGATTGTACAGGACCACTTGGTGAGCCTAAAATGGTGAGTTTCTTTGTCTCAACAGTGCGTAAAAAGTAGTATCTCTGACTTTAGATCGAATTCTACATCTAAAAAGTATTCCTCCACCTGTCTTGCAGCCTGGTGAGGTGTGGCGGTCCGGCTGTAGCTGGTGCAAATGTAACAAGCAGACTGTCACAGAGGAGTGTGATCTCAATCCTCCTGTTTCAGCTCCCCTCTGTAGCAGCACTGCTGTACTGGTGAACAGATCTTGCTGCAGTGATCAGATTTGCGGTAAGCACTGGCACGGAATTTATTAGATTTTACTTATGTTAAAAACAAATAACACACTTTAACTTATTTTTTCAGTTGAGAAGACATGCAGTTATCAGGGAAAAACATACAAGGTTTGTTGCGTCTTATCTTACATGCTCTATATGACAAAGAAAAGTGTTTATTCTGTATTTTAGATTGAAATGAATTATGTCTTCTCATGGTTCATCTCTTTGTGTGTAGATGGGAGACAGATGGAGGGATGCCGCCCATCCCTGCACGTCATTTAGTTGCAGCAAGGATGGAATTCAGACTGTGACTCAAGTCTGTCCTACAGAAGAGTGTCAGGAGGTACTACACACACCCTGTAATGTGCCTTAAACTCATCATTTTACAAGCCTTATTCCAAGTAGCAACTTAGGTATTACTGGAATTTCCACAGGCTAAACCATTATTTTACAGTAACAAAAATACAAGTTTTTCATTAACATTTATTGATTGTAGAAAGCAAGCATTGTTTTCTCACAAAAGATAAATAAAAAAGGTTTTCTTCTTACTTTTAAGTAGTACATGAGATACCAGAGTGCTTAGAAATGCATACAAAATCTAAATGGACTAAAAGAGCTTGTTTACCCAAAAAGTGCAAGGAGAGTATCCCATAGACACCTCAGCAGAGGTCTGGGCTAAGCCTCAAATGTCCTTAAATCCTTGAATCACCCCCGGGTCATATAAATTAATTATTTGCTTTTTAATGTTTATGAATTTGACTTGATAAAAACACATTTGTTATTTAATGGCCCCTGGCTTTCTGTCACCTGCAAATGTGGCCCATGGGTTTACCAAGTGAAAAGAGATTAAACATTTGGAATAAAGAAGCTGATTTAAGCCATTAAGTGATTCAATATAAGTAGAACCACCGCCATTTAACCTTGAGCTGTTGTGATGTATTCACCAGGAGGACAGGATTTGGGACGACCAGCACTGCTGCTTTACATGTAAGTTCAGTGAAACTCAAAAAAAGATGGAAGTCATTTATAATTTAACTCTCTTGCAGTGTGTAATCACTTTTAAGTTAAGTGATGTGATACTTTCCTGCAATCAAAACTTGATTAATAGGATGTATCTTCAACTTTTGGTTAACTTATTTTGCCTTCAGGTAACCAGAACTGTGCTCCGAACATGACCAGCCTTAACCTAACAGTAGACAGCTGTGTTGCCGTCATACAGATGCCTGTGTGTCAGGGCCAATGTGATTCGGAGCCCAGGTAAGAGTTAATATACTTGTCACTGATGAATAGCCAGTGCAGTGGCCATTTAATAAATGTACATTGTTCTAGCTCACAAAACAGATATAAAATCTATATATAAATACAAAATTATGCTCTTACTACAGTATATAGTTTAAGAGCACCAACACCATATGCTTTGTAATATATCATACTTTTTAACATTGTAATTCTGCTAGTAAGTCCCCATTTAAAAAAAAAAGGTAACAGTGATCAGATTTCGTCTTTTTTTTATATAAATGTTAAGGAAATATAGTTACCATTTTTAGTATTCTCATTCATTATCCTGTTACATGTAATCCATGAGTCCCCAAGCATGCAAATAGAAACACTTATGACAGCCAATCAACACATTCCTAGGTTTTTCTTCATTTTTTCCTCCAGTCCTCTGTGTAATCAACTCTTTCTCTCTCCGTCTTACTTACTCCCTCCACCTGTCCCACTCTCCCCCCTTTGCTTTTTGTTCCTCCACACACAGGGTGGTGTTACACAATGACCTGCAGGTGGAGCAGCAGAGCTCCTGCTGTGTGGAGAGACTCTCTGAGAGGAGATCAGTGACCCTACAGTGCTCTGATCTCACGACCAGGAGCTATAACTACATGCACATCACCAGCTGTGAGTGCAGATACTGTATTGTAGTACTGTAGTACTGTACTAAAGCATACTTTTGAGGGGCTCTTCATTCGTGCTACTTCATACTTATATACCACTAGAATTCAGAGGCAAATTCTATATGATTCACTCTATCCATTTACTTGATAACTTTAATTTAGTTAGAAGATTCAGATTTATAAAACGAAATATAATTAACAAATAAGGTTTTATGTTTTATTTTATGATAAACTTTATTGAACCCTTAATGAAACTCACAATCTACCTGTCAGTAGATATACTGTCCTCCTTTATCATTTGCATTATTAAAGTGATGATCACATCAATGTATCATTCTTTGTAATCCAATTATATGGTATTTTATTTGTTTTAATTGAAGTACATATTGAAGCTCGTACTTTTGTATTTAACCCTCCTGTTGTCTTCGGGTCAAATCTGACCGATTTACTACTTTCATCAATCATAACTTTTTTGTTTTTACATTCGATTGCATTAAGACTTTATGATATCCTTCACAGTAGACATCTGAACATATACAATTGCTGATCACCACTTTCATTGAATTGTGGATGATTTAGTCAACTTTGTAACACCCATGGTGTTCCCGGTCAAAAATGACCGCCATAAAGAAAAGGAATTAGTAACCATCCGGATCAGATAAAACTCAGATAAAACACACACACACACACACACACACACACACACACACACACACACACACACACACACACACACACACACACACACTACACACACACACACACACACACACACACACACACACACACACACACACACACAGAACAATTTGATCGGTCAAATTTGACCGCGAACACCAAAGTAAGGGGGGGGAAACAAAGACAATAGGAGGGTTAAATGCAGTACTTTTACTTATAGTAAGAGTATCTTTACACTGTGGTATTGCTAACTCAGATAAAGAGTTATTTGTCCACCACTGAACATACTGCACCAAAAATGACTGACAGCACAGACTGGACAGCATTTCTGTTATATACTTAATATTCAACATATAATGAAATAAAATGTAATGGCTTATTCGTTTTTTTCTTTTTCAAAGCATAACTGAATCATTTTTCCATCAAATAAACTCCTTGACTAATCATCTAAGTATGTGGTATGTTTTTTCTTTTGGGCAAAATCAAAGCATTAAACTAAACTTCAATGTACACTTTGTCACCTGTAATATGAGATTGTAGCAGATTAAATAATTAATAAGTAAGCATCTTGTGTAACAGGTGGAGGAGGGTCATTGCATCCCACTTCCTCTTTCAAGATGATCAGTTTAATTTTTAAAGAACAGGATTTCACATATCATTAAACAACTTGTCTGGGCACGGCCTAGTATTGGTAAAAGACAGGGAAAACGTCGAGACATTTTAGAGATTTTAGCCTTTGCAGACCATTTACATGCACACAAACCGATAGTTACGGCTGTAACTACAGTTCTATGAGTCCCGGATGACCGCCAGAGGCGGTGCTTTAGCACTGGATATGTCCATCGCATGAATGCGCAGTTCGAGTACCTAATAACAACAAAGTCACCTGTGACCCACGTGACTACGGCTACATAGGCCGGCGTCATTAGTGGATCGGTTCCCAGAATCTTCTCGCGAGCAAACAAGAATTCTGAATGACCGGAAACTCTGGCGGTCATCCGGGACTCATAGAACCGTAGTTACAGCCGTAACTATCGTTCTATTTCGTCCCTACTGACCGCCAGAGGTGGTGCTTTAGCACTGGATGACCTATACCAACCATGTCATGAAGAATCCAAGCCTTTGCTCACTACTGGAAGCAGCGGAGCTCGGCAACAGGACCACGTCCAAAGGACGGGGAGTGGCGACATTGACCCGGTAGAACCTGGAGAATGTGCCAGACGATGCCCACGACGCCGCGGCGCAGATGGTCTCCAGGGACACCCCTCTCAGGGCAGCCCAAAACATTGAGATGCTCCTTGTAGAGTGACATCGCACCCCTGATGGCGGGGGGCGGCCACTGGCCCCATAGGCCTGTGAGATTGTATCCAGCAACCACAGCTCCTTCTCGTGCCGCCATGGCAAATGAAGAGCTGCTCTGACTGTCGTATATGGGCCGTAGCACCAATATACGCCTCTAGGGCACGCACAGGGCACAGCAACTCAGGCGTGCCGTTCTCCTGTGGGACGTTAAAGCGTGCCAGCTGGATAGGCCGATTGGAGTGGGCTAGTGGAAGCACCTTGGGCAGGAACACCACGTTCGGCCAGAGGGCAATACCCAAGCCATCGGAGTTCCACCTCAGGCATGTATCGCTCACGGAGAGGGCATTTAGCTCTCCAACTCGTTTCCCTGAGGTCATGGCAAGCAGAAATGCTGCCTCTAAGGACAGCCACTTAAGCTCCACCTGGGCCAGGGGCTCGAAGGGAGGAGATGATAGGGCAGCAGGGGCAGGTCCCAAGCCGGAGTCCTCGGGGTGCTAGGGGGATGCTGCCGTAAAGCCCCTCTCAGGAAGAGGGACACCGACCTGTGGCACCCCGCCGTGGCGCCGTCGACCCGAATATGTCGGGCAGAAATAGCAGCCACATAAATTCAGAGTGGATTGAGAACGCCCACTATCTAGAAGGGACTGCTGTCTGGGCAACAGCGTACATGCGGTCACAAGGAACACACACGATCTGATACACTGGCCCACCAATGAAGCCTTTCCCACGTGACCACCACTTTCTAACCAGCAATCCCCCATGCAGCTGACAACCCCTGGTGACACCATTTCCATCCTCGGTGGAGAGAACCGCCTCAAAAAACGGACTGAGGGAGACATCCGCATTCTGCTCCATCACCAACTTACTGCAGGATACCGACAACAGCAAGTCAGGAATAACCACCGAATTTCTCGCACTGACCTCTTCACCCTGCTCAGATTCCTCCTGTGCACGGCTCACAGCCCGGGTCACAGAACAAGCCACAAACACTGCAGGAGAGCACTTGACATTCTCCTCTGCCTTAACAATCACAGTAGGTGAAGATGACTGCATGGTAGGCGGTGGACCCTCAGCCCACACACGGCTGCCAGCCAGGCCGTTACCCAGGATAACATCCACACCACCAATTGGCATTACAGGACGGACCCCCATGGCGACCTCACCCTGCACCAGACCTGAGTTAAGCACAACAGAATGCAGAGGAACAGGCACAACATTCATTCCCATACCTCTCATCCGGACAAAATCCCCAGTTCCAGATTTGTCCGAAAACGGTAACACAGAGCTCAGAATGTAGGAATCATACGATGCAGTGTCTCTCAAAATATTTACCACTATCACTTCCCACCAATGACACGTATCCGGTTGACACTAGGGGTGTAACGGTATCTGTATTCGTCCCGTACCGTCACGGTTCGGACGTCACGGTTCGGCACATGCAGTCACACGGCGAATACGCCTTTTTTTACGAGGGGGAAAAAAGTCTGTCACTGAGGGCAGTATTACACTATATATAATCCAGGGGGCGGTATTGCGCCTAAAAGCCAGCCGCCCGTAAATAACAAATGAAGAACAAGAACAAAACACAACAAAACTAACACAATATATGAAGAAGAAAAGTTAGTATCTATGGCGAGTTCAGACAACACACAGGAGCTAGAAGACCCACCTGCTTCTTTTAAATCAGGTGTGTGGGAACATTTCGGGTTCCCTGTGGACTACAACAATGATGGGGTGCGAGCGGTGCGAGTTGTGGATCGGACGAGGACGGTGTGTCGGCGTTGATCGACAGCAGTGCGGTATGCTATTGGTAACACGTCAAACATGCTAAATCACATCCGAGTCAGTCTCAGTCCCCAGCGAGAGGGTTTTCTCGACGGCAGGTGACATAGTTACCGCCAACAGATCTGCCCTCACTACTGACAACGTAGACAAACTCATCTTTTTGAAGAGAAACTTGAAAATAGAGTAAAGCTTGAATACCTTTATTTAGGCATAATGGCCTCACACACTCACAAGTTAATTACACATGTTAGACATTGCTCCTAAAGGTACAGATTTTATTTTGTTTTATATTATTGTATTTATTTTATATTTTGACATCAGGAGATGTTATACAGTTTTGTATTGCCTTTTATTGATTGTGATTGAAACACTTTCTTATTATTTATTTTAATATTTTCAAGACATTATTTTTAGTTGTACAGCTTATTTAACCTTTTAGTTTGACATCAGCCAATATAAATAATATGGCCATCTGAGTGTGTGTGTGTGTTACTGTTTGTGGTTTGTTTTTAACTGTGTAATACAGTTAATGATTCCAAATGTTAGAGTTCCTTATTTTCATACCAAAACTTGCACGACTGTTAAAAATAAATCACAGCAACAAAATAATTATGCATTTGGGACTTTTCTTTGCTTTTCCTTGTTGTACCGAAACCGTACCGAACCGTGACCCCCAAACTGAGGTACGAACCGAACCGTGACTTCTGTGAACCGTTACACCCCTAGTTGACACAAATGCAGAAAATACTGGGTCCTTCCACCCGCATGGCTCATTAATCTGCTGATAGGGAGAGATGACAGGTAACGGCACCACAGACACAGCACAAGCAGCAGAGTTAAACTGGCCTACACAGTTCCCCCTTTTAGCCTTAGCTTTTGGACAGTCAGCCTTCCAGTGCCCTCTCTCCCTGCAGTAATGACAGATTTCCGAATCACCCTGTGGCTGACCTCGCATCTCACGCTCACCCCAGTGCGGTTTAGCTTTCTCTTCCCATCTCCCTGCACGATACATACCCCCTTCATCCTGGACCCTGAAGTCACGACCGCCCCTGTGCGTTAGCACATAATCATCTGCCAGAGCAGCAGCCTCTGCAGCAGTTTTCACCTTACGCTCGCTGATGTAAACCGCAATGTGGCTGGGCACAGCATTTTTTTATTTCTCCAACACCATCAACTCACATAATGCGACATACGTATCCACTTTCAAAGAGTTACACCACCTACCGAAAAAAGTAACCAGATCTCTGGCAAACTCAACATGGGTCTGTCCGCTAGACTTCTCCCAGGACCTGAACCTCTGTCGATATGCCTCAGGGACCAACTCGTAAGCCTTCAACACAGCAGTTTTAACCATTAGATACACTTTGCTGTCCGCCACCGTTAAAGCAGAATAAGCTTCCTGGGCCCTACCTGTTAGCACACACTGCAGCAATAAGGTGCTATTAATAATAATAATAATAATCCTTTTATTTATTATAGCGCTTTATCAATGATTCTCAAAGCGCTTTACAAATACACATTACACATACAGATCATACCTACATTAGCATCTGACCACTCTATGCTCTCAGCCACACGCTCAAACAAGGAGAAAAATGTATCTGGATCTCGTTCATTAAACTTAGGCACAACCCGCAGATTACCGGCAAAGTCAAATGGAGTTGCTCTACCAGGGAAATTAGAGGCCTGACTTGCACCACCAGCAGGAAAACCCAACCTCCGCTCCTCTAACTCAAGCCTTTTAATTTCTACCTGCAACATTAACAATCTCTCTCTTTGTTCAAAAGTCAGGTCTGCATCACGGCAGCCAGACACGTTGACACTGTCTCTGCCAGGATCAACAGTAATTGTTCCCCCTTTCAAAACACCTAACTCGAACAGATTTGCTCTAACAATCCCTCTTATGTTTTCCTTCATCCTCTTATCCCCAACATCCAAGCGGAAATGTTCAGCCACACAGACCAGCTGCTCACGTGAGAAGCCCTCCAGTAGCTCCTCTGTAGGCGCTCTCACAAACTCCTCCACACTCTCCATCATGACAACACTGAGTGCACGCTCACGCTACTACACAGCCACGCTACCGCGGCCCGTCCCTCTAACTGCCTCACAGAAACTAGTCTTCAGGTGCTAGGTATGGCGGGTACTTACGCACTAAATACCGTAAACTCGGCGAAGCGACCGAAAAAACCGGCAACTCCACCCGCAGCCTCGGCGTGCTCCCGAGATAATAGCTCTAACCACTTTCACACCACCCTACAACACCCCCCCATTATAAAAATATATATATAAAATGTAATTATACAATTATTATTATTATTATTATTATTATTATTATTATTATTATTATTATTAAATGAAAACACAATTGTGCAAAATTAGCTTAAGTACAGGAACATTAAATAACTATATACATATAATGCAAAACACTTATTTTTAAAATGCACACACACACACATGTTTATTAAAGCAAAAGACATTGTGTAGCGGAGGTAATGTAACGTTAGTTTAATATGCTGGTTAAATGCAACAACTTTTCGGTTTCACCGGTAGGATTTCTACGGTCTTGGTCATGCTGACTCATATGACTCAAATGACTCAAATGACTCGTATGATCCGGATTCTCTTACATACAGATGGAGCACCTCATTTCAGACTCCAGTTTACAGCTTCCTGCCTACGACCTGCCTAAAACCAGTATCGAGGAATGTTAAGCCCTCCCACTATTTTCCAAGAGGGCGTCGCCAGATTTTCAATTTCAGGTTTTAACCAGGAGATGGCGCTTCATTCACATATACAGAACGACAAGTTTCATGGACTTGCAGTTGTGTTTTGAAGAGCATTTGAACACATCAATATTTTAGATCAACTAAAGTGTATCTAATCTTGTAATTCAATAATATATAGTCTTTATATATTAAATAATCATAATAATAATGTAAATGTTTACATTACACTTCTTTATTTGTTATGCTCATACTTTTACCTTTACAATCGTTTGCTTTAATATGCAGTATATTTTTTGTATATTTTTGTGTTTGCTTCCTCCTGCTCCCTTTCGGACACATACTGTATGATTTATTATTAATATGAAGATATTATTAAGATAAGATAAGATAAGATGTTACTTTATTGATTGAACATTTTAGTTTAGAATGTGCTGTCCCACGGTAATTCAGAAGGCTCACAGGTCACATTCCGACCATTATTTAAAACAATAGGTGCTTTCACACCGTCTACAGTTTGATTTGTATAGAGGGAGCTCTGTGGCTGAATGGCCAGCGATTAGGTGTGGCGCATTTATCATAGGTGATCAGAGCTGCCTGCCGTCAGATTTCATTTAAAAAACAGGTCTGATTTTAAGACTATTTCTGCGCTCATAAAGAATGATAAGAATAAGAATAATGCGTATTGAACTGGTTTCATTCATTTGTGAGTTTATTTAACACTAGAACCGCCAATCGGGTGTGTTGTGTGTGTGCAATGTAACTTTTTTTCAATAAAATATTAAAGTCTCCCAGTCCGTGACTTTTCCTGAAAGTATGTTATGTAGCACCCAGCGCCATATAGACTGAGAGTTACGTCATCTCCGTTCACTCCAATGGACCACTTTTTTTACAGCAATGGTGGATCGTGGAGCCTCTCAATCGTTCCCCGGAAGTTAGCGCCAAGGCTAGCAGAGCTGTAGAGTTGCAGCATAATAGACCGTTCGTGACGGACTTTTAAAGGTAAGAAGAAGTTTAAAGATTTATATTGCAGATATTATCAGTACATCTGATTCAAATTAACATGTGTATTAAAGGATGTCAGTGGATTATCCCTAAATTAGTAGATTTAGGGAACGTTTACAGATAACAGATTAAGCTAGGATACCGGATCAAGTTAGCAACACACGTTGAACAGCCTTTTAATTGTAAATTCCGTTCTCTTAATGTCATTTCGTCCAACGTTGGTGAATTAAAGAAGAGGGGCTTCTAAACGGGATTGTATGCGGGGGTGGAGGGAGTTAAATATTAGATAAATATAACTTTGGTGCGTGTAAGAGTGAGTGTTTTTAGCAGAGCCATATTGTGTCCTTGTGATTATGTTTATTATTACCTGTGTGTATAATCTTGCAGCTCAGCTGATTTTGGATTGATGGCAAAGGGAGAGGGACTTAAGTGAGAGTGAAAACACAAGGTACGTTTAATACTACTGTTTTATATAAGTAAGCATACTAAACATGTATTCTATCACTGTATTATTTAAGTAATCTTGTTAGTAACCTACTGTATGCCAGGTGGAGGGGCAGTGATGTTACAGGTGGAGGAGCAAAACTGCAAGACTGCAAACTCACAAGACAGAGAAATCAAAGTTTGTTCTCCAGAGAAGAGGTTGATTTCACTTCAATTTTTTATTTCATATTTTCTAAAGATTTGGAAATGGCAAAACAAAAAACTTGAGAGCTGTAACCAAGACAACTGTAACAACATGAGTAGAGAGCCACCAAGGTTTTTCAAGTCCCTCTCTTACTCCATTTTGCCAACCCAAACTTCCAGGTACATGACGGGACACCTTGCTTGTTTTTGTTGTTTGCGCTCCTCTGGCTGGGTGCTGGCAGGTGGAGGGCAGTGATGTTGGCAGGTGGAGGGGCAGTGATGTTGGCAGGTGGAGGGGCAGTGATGTTACGGGTGGAGGGGCAGTGATGTTAGCTGGGTGCTGGCAGGTGGAAGAGCAATGTTTAGTCCAAATATTTCCATTGCAACGACTAATGGAAATGATTGCAGCTGTGGATCTGTTTGGGGGTTGCTGGATGTGGTAGCTTGGCTGCTGTTGTTCCTTTTCACCTTTTTGGATTGGCTCTTGCTTCCAAAATGGCCATCTTTTAATTATTATTATTTTCTGTCATTTCTGATTTGTTTGGCCTCAATTCTCAGCCTCAGCCGTATGAATCTTTTTACGAGTTTTTGTTGTACTCCACAGCATGACGGAAGCCTGCTGGAGAGGGCCTGAGCTTCTTTCTCCAAGACACCAACTGCGTTGGGGAGCTGCATGAGGGAGGAACCAGTCTTGGTCCTAAATAGTTCCTCAATTTGGTGAATGAAGTCAAAGGCTTCTTGGGAGGGACGACAAAGAGCACCTGCCTTGAACTCTTTCAAGTCCACTAACAAGCTGTTGTCACCAGAAGGACTCTCATCATGGTGCTCTGTTGCAATTTTGCATTTTTCACAGATGCTGGCAAACTTGATTATTTTGTGGACGATGTAGCCTGCAAGATGGAAGAGAATACATTTCTCAGTTTTTGTGAGGTCAGGTGCAGCTGCTCTGTTCACCGCCATCAGCTGTTCCACTCTGACTGATGGAGTGATTTTTGGCTCCCCTGTGTCCAGGAAGTCTGCCAAAAAGCTACTGTGGTCTTCCTGGTAGCTCCCAGAGCTGATGGTGGTGAGGAACTGCCCCACAGATATGATTCTCAGTGCATGATGGAATTCCACTGGAGTTGGGACAGGATTTTTAGACCTCACACAGCTGAATGTATTTTCAAGGCAGTCTTGTGTGAACCTTGACGTTAACACAAACCTGTGTCCTTGTGTAAGCATCTCCTCTTGTATGGCCAAAATTGATGTTGTTGCCATTATCACCCCTGTTTGAACAGGCTTCCAACCTCCCTTTTGACCTATCTTTATCCCACGAAACAGATGGACGATGTTCTGGAGGACGGTGATGGCCTTTTGGTACTCCTCCATCTTGAGCCTGCTCAGGGCTGTAATTGAATGGCGAGATGACATCAGATCAAACCAACGATCAACCTGCTCCAGTAACCACGCTGTCGTCAGGTAGGACAGAGGGCGGTTTTCTTGCTGCACCATGTATTTCAGCCCAGCACTTGTAACCTTACTGAACACATTTAGAGCAAGACCAACCTTCATCTTATCAAAGTGACTTGGCTCGATGGCTGCAGCTGAAAGATGGAGAGCTATTTTTAAGGCCATCCCTTCCTTTTTTTTGTGACCAACTTTTTATTGTTGTTTTTTTTTTTTTTTTTTTTTTCCCCTCACAAAAGGGACTTATACAGATACAAATTATATAGACAATACAAAAAGAAAAAGAAAAAATAAAGAAAGAAAAAAAAATATATATATATAGGGAATCCCTTTCCCATGCCACCCCGTCCCCACCTCTTCCCACCCATCTTGCTATTTCACAGAAAATCCTACCTGATGTTTTTTAGCAATCGTCTGAGTTCATCTATATATTATATATATATTATAGCATAACAATTTATAGCATAACAATTTATCCACATAAAATACATTCATTCCTTTTTTCTTTTTTTTTCCACATAACATTTCATCTGTTTAAGCTGAATTGCGATTAACTCCTAATAAACCACAATTGCACCAAGGTGTGCGTATATGTACAATCATCATTTACATGAATGATATTACCCGATCAGCAGCTCTTTGAATAGCCTCTAATGTTTCCCCCTTAGCCTTATTAGCAGAAGCGATTGACAGCTCTGAAATTAGTAGGTCATGGAAGGATGATATCCATTGCTTAATAAATAATGTATGTGGGGGTTTCCATCGTATTACTATTATTTTTTTGGCTGCTGTTAGACCAGCGAAAAGCACCCTTTTCTGATGTTTCTGTAGATCAAGAGAAGAATCATCATTCAACAATACAATATTTGGGAGACAGGGTATGTGAACTCCAATAATCTCAGATACAATGTCAATAACCTGTTTCCAGAACGTTCTTACTGCAGTACATTCATAAACCATGTGTACATATGTGCCAATAGTCTTTTGGTTACAGAGAAGGCATATGGGGCTTGGAATCATCCTTAATTGACAGCATTTTCTGGTTGACAGGTAATATCTGTGTATCATTTTATACTGTATCAATTGGTGATTGTGGTTACGCGATGTTAAGGAGATATTATTCCATATTCTCTTCCAATCAATAGTCTGCGTATAATTTTTTAGATCTGCGTTCCATACTGCAGAGATGCCAATATATCCGGTTAATTTATCTTGCAGTTTTTTATATATATATATGAAGTAGTGCCACTGAACAGTGTCCACTGTTTGGACTTAATATGACCTTAACCAATTGATGTGTTGGCAGAGGTTGATTCCAAGGAACTCCATATGTGCGCATGGCAGTACGTAGTTGTAAATAGAAAAAGAAGGAAGAGCCAGGCACATTATACGTATCTTTCAATTCTTGGAAGGACATCAAGCCGTTGTCGTTGGTTATGTCAGAAAGATAATGTATTCCTCGGGTTTGCCATTGTGGGAATTGGATTGCTTTTTTCCCAATACGTAGTAACAGGTTATGAAAAATGGGTATGTTACTATGCCAATCTACAGACCAATTGCATAATTTCTCCACATGTTTCCACACTTTCACGGCTTGCCCAATAATTGGTCCAAATGTTTGCATACAGTCATATGGTGACATGGCAGAAAATAAGACATCACCAAGTTTAAGGGGATAGACTATACTTCTTTCAATTTTAATCCAAGGTACATTGGTGCTTTCATCAATCCAGTTTTTTAAGGCTCGAAGCGTGAAGGAATAATAATAGAGCTCGAGATTGGCAACATTAAGGCCTCCACTGTTTTTGTCATATTGTAAAACTTTGTATCTGTGTTAGGATCTGTCTGTGTTGGTGTTTTTCTTGTCTTTTTCTATCTTTGGGTGTCCTGTTTTATTTTGTAAAGTGTTCACCCCCGTTTCCTGCCTGTTTGCTTTCTGTCTGTTTCCCTCCCTGATTACCCGATTGTGTTCACCTGGTGCCTCTGTGTTTTCTCCTCCCTCCTCACCTGTCTCGTGTTTATGTGATTAGTCCTGGGTGTATTTAAGTTCTGGGTTTTCTGTCTCTCTTTGTCGGGTTGTCTTGTGTAATGACCAGTTCATCGGTGAGTGTTCCGTTCTGTCTCTGTTTGTTGTAGATTTGTAGCCTTGAAATAAAGGAGTTATTTTCGTTATATCTGCATTTGGGTCCTGATTCCTGCACACCGTAACAATCTGATTCTTGGGTATTGGTTTTTCCAAATATATTTTGAAATCCTATTCTGAAGTTTGTCCCAGAAACCGTCTGGTGGAGATAAAGGCAACATACTAGCTAAGAAATTGACTCTTGGTAGAACATTCATCTTTATGATTGAAATTCGTCCTGCTAAAGAAATTGTTATATTAATCCACTTTTGTTTAGGTCATCTTTAATTGTTGTATACATTCTTTTGTAGTTTTTTGCTACTATTGTGTCTAATTGTTGGACAATCTGCAATTCTGTATTTAAGTTTAGTTCAACCATGGCACTATTGAGGGGTAAAATACATGATTTATTCAAATTGATCTTGTAACCAGATATTGAACTAAATTGGGTAAAAATATTTAACAGCTTAGGAAGCGTAGTTGGTACCTCGTCAGAGTACAGTAGTAGATCATCCGCATATAACGAAATGTTGTGGTCTGTGTCTTTTACAACTATCTGTTTTACTTCTTTGGATAGTCTTATTTTCTGTGCAAGCGGTTCCAGAGAAATTGCGGAAACAGGGCAGCCTTGCCGTGTGCCACATAGAATTGGAAATCTAGGTGACCACTGATTGCCTGTCAGAACCATAGCACTTGGATTATTATATAGGATCTTCACCATAATCATAAATGTTGTCCCAAAACCCATTATTTGCATTGTATGCCACAAAAATGGCCATTCTAGCCTATCAAAAGCTTTTTCAGCATCAACTGATAATACGACTGTGATGCCCCTGTGGGTTCATCAGTGGAGAGGGTGTGGCTGTCCTGTCTTGGCTGCATTGATTGCAGTGATTGCATTAACTCAGGGCACCTGGGTCTGGTGCTCTGCAGCTATTTTAAAGCCTCTCTGCTCCTGTCTGCTCTCGCGCTGTTTTCCTGCAGGCACCCGGCTCTGATGAGTATAACCAATGTGTTGAATTGACCAGTGTTGTGCAAATAAACACCTTTACCTACCCGTTGACATGTTGTGTCTCCTTTTTGTTGTGGCCTTTTGAGCCAGGTCGCAACAAATGGGGGCTCGTCCAACGGGTTATTTATTTAAAAAGTTTGTGTAGTGCTCATTGAGCAGCTGATTCATTGTTGTGGTCCAGCTGTGTGCTGGCTCTGCGCTGCTATTTGGGGGACACATCATGTCTTTTGGGTTTCAGGATGCTTTAGTGTTTGACATGGCATCAGGTTTTGTGTGCCAATCAGAAGGTAAGATATTGCTGTTTGTTACGCTTTTGTAAAAGAGATTTTCCCCGCTAGGCTTAAGTGGCGTTTCCCCTTGGGTTCCGTCTGTTTGTTTTTTTCATAGTGTTGTGGCGACGTGGTTGGTGTCAGCTGTTTTCGGACAGCTGTCTCGGGGGCACATCCGTGTGATTTCTTGGTGTTACCTGCGTGCAGGTCGCTCCATAAATCCGCCGGGTTCCAGTGCGTAATTACCCGCCGCAAGCCACATGAAGACTAGGTGAGATTAGGAAGATTTTGGTAAGGCAGTTAGGGGGGAATTCTCTGTTGGGTTTTGTCTTTTCGCCCAGGCGTGTTGACAGTTGAGTACTTTGCTTTCTGATTGGGTATAGGCAATATATTATGGCTTCTTTGTCAGCGTTTGTGGATGCGCCCTCAGTATCTTTCTTGGATGGTTGCCAGAAGGCGCAGTTGATCGAAATAGCAGAGCATTATGAAATTGCTGTTGTAGGGAGCAAGCGGAAACATGACATTAAAGCTGTCATCGTGTCATCTTTGTTTGAGCGGGGAGTGTTACAGAAGAGTGAGTCTGGTGTGGCGGGGGTCGGGCCAGTAGTGGTTCAGACAGCTGGTTTGACATTCGAACAGCAAAAGGAGCTTTTGGCCATGCAGTTTAATCAGGAGAGATTGCAGTTGGAGTTGGAGCAGGAGAAGTTGCAGTTGGAGATGAGGGGTCAGCAGCAGGAGGTAGAGAAGCGTTTAGAGGTGGAGAAGGTGCTGGAGGTGGAAAAGATGAAATGTGAGGTCGAACATGCTAGATTACGGCTGATGGGAGAGGGCGAGTTTTCTCCAGGGGAGGATGGTGGTGCTAGGTTAGCATCAGGCAGTGGCGATATAATTTCTTACTTGCGATTAGTGCCAAAGTTCAATGAGCGTGACCCGGACATTTTTTTCACTCTATTTGAACACATAGCAGAGGCAAGAAACTGGTCAGATTCGGACAGAGTGCTGTTACTTCAGTGTGTACTCACGGGGCGAGCACAGGAAGCCTATTCAGCTATTTGTGGCGAAAATACTTTGGACTATGATAGAGTAAAATCAGCGGTGTTGAAATCTTACGAACTGGTTCCTGAAGCGTATCGTCAAAGGTTCAGAAGTGGGGTCAAGGGAGATAAGCAGACACATGTGGAGTTTATCCGTGATTTAACTTCTCATTTTCAGCGGTGGTGCGCGGCAGCAAAGGTTGCAAGTTTTGACGGTCTTTGTGAGCTCATTGTCTTGGAACAATTTAAAAACATTCTCCCTCAGCGTGTGGCCACGTATGTGAATGAACAGAAACCTCCCACCGCGTTTAGAGCTGCTGAATTAGCGGACGATTTTGTGTTGACACATAAGGGCAGTTTTGCGGAGAAATATTCTAGGGGTGATTGGAAACGTGGAGAAGACAATGGAGATGCCCGTGCAAAGTTTTCACCAGGCTCCTCCCGTAGATTTGCAGGTACAGGGCGACCCGAGGGGGCCAAAGTGGACCAATGTCACTATTGCAAAGGTGGGGGTCATTGGAAGGAGCAGTGTCCATTGCTGGAAACGAAGGGGAAGCCTCGTTTGTCACCACATGCTCCAGCCATGTGTTGTTCTGCCGTGGTGGATAAAAAACCGTTGGGTGTAGGCTCGGGCATGGTGCCTGATAAGAAGCCGGTTTGTGCCGACCCGGATGCGGGTTCTGGTTTTGAGCCGTTCATCACTGAAGCGGTAGTATCAGTAGTCGGTAGTGACAAATATGTGCCGATTAAGGTGTTGCGTGATACAGCGGCTAGATACTCATTCATTGTTGAGTCAGTGTTGCCTTTTTCGTCAGAGACAGAAACGGGGGATTTTGTGCTGATGAGGGGCATGGAGATGGGCTTGATCCCTGTGCCACGGCATACAATAGTGCTGGATTGCGAACTGGTGCGGGGAGTTGTGTCTATCGGTGTGTTCCCCGCGTTGCCACTCGATGGGATACATATGATTTTGGGCAACGATCTCGCTGGTAGTGCTGTGTGGGCTGGTGTGCCACCGCCTGTGGTGGTTTCCAGGCCGGTGGCATCTGGGGAGCCAGATGAGAGTGGTTTGCAGTTTCCAAGTGTGTTTCCAGTTTGTGCGGTGACACGGGCACAGAGCCGTAAAATGTCTGCTGACCCACATGTTTCGGAGTGTAGCAAAAGTAATGTGGTACATGTGGTCTCACTGCCTGATCTCCCTTCGTCGGTGTCAAAGGAGGACTGGGTCAGGAGTCAGAGGGACGATTCATCTCTTTCTGCTCTGTGGACTGAAGTGTTGCCGGCAGAGAAGGTCAGAGACATAGCCCAGGGTTACTTTGTTCAGGGGGACTTGCTGGTGCGTAAGTGGGTGCCCTGTGTTGGTGATGCTGTGGGGGAGGCAATTTTTCAGGTGGTGGTGCCGAGTAGCTTTCGTGATGTGATATTGCAAACTGCGCATGATAGTGGGGGACATTTGGGGATAAAAAAAACCTATGACCGTGTCCTACGCTATTTTTTTCTGGCCTCGGTTAAAGCGCGATGTTGCAAGTTATATTAAAGCATGTCAGTTCACTGGTAAACCAAGTCAGGTGGTGAAGCCTGCACCCCTCAGTCCCATTCCAGCCCTTGGTCAACCTTTTGAGCATTTGATCATAGATTGTGTGGGGCCGTTGCCTCCATCTAAGTCCGGTTGTGCGTACATGCTTACTATAATGTGCCAGACTACAAGGTATCCTGCAGCGTTTCCCTTGCGCTCCATTTCAGTGAAGCCAGTAGTTAGGGCTTTAACCCAGTTCATCTCCACATTTGGGATCCCACGTGTGATTCAAAGCGACCAGGGTACCAACTTTACTTCCCATATGTTCAAACAGATTCTACAGCAGCTGGGGGTCAGGCATAACCGTGCGTCGGCTTACCATGCCCAAAGCCAGGGGGCGCTAGAGCGGTTTCATCAAACATTGAAGTCCATGCTGCGTGCTTATTGTATGGAAATGGGGAAGGACTGGGAGGAGGGACTTCCATGGCTCTTGTTGGCGTCCAGGGAAGTCGTTCAGGAAAGTACAGGGTTCAGCCCTAATGATTTGGTTTTTGGGCATAAGGTGCGTGGGGTGTTATCTGTTCTCCAGGATGGTTTGGTTGAGGGTGAGCCACCTACAAATTTAGTGGACTATATACAGGGCTTTCGTCATCGCCTGTATGTAGCGGTGGAAATGGCAAGGAAAAATTTAGCTGGTGCTCAGGCTAATATGAAGAGACTCTATGACCGTAAAGCCAAGTATCGTGAATTCAGCCCAGGGGATCAGGTGTTGGCTTTGATGCCACTGCAGGTTTCACCATTCAAAGCCAAGTTTGCCGGCCCGTACACTGTTGAGAGTAAAGTGTCAGATCAAAATTACCTGATTGCTACTCCAAATCGGAGGAAGTTGTCTCAACTGTGTCACGTCAACCTCCTGAAACCGTACTATGTTCGTGATACCGTTGGGGATAGCTTCATGGTTAAAAAGTTGGGTGTGGGCCCCATAATGATGGTTGATTCTGTGCTTTCAGATCGAAGGTTGGCTGAGGAGTGTGATGTTAAGGCACCAGATGAACCTGTTATGTCTGGTAGGCTGAGGAATTCGGAGTCGTTATGCCAATTGGATCGCTTGTTGAGTCACTTACCGGCAGCACAGAGAGATGAATTGGCGGCTTTAATCGGGAAGTTTGTGGTACTGTTTGGCGATACGCCATCGCGCACAACTCTCGTGGAGCATGATATCGACGTGGGGGACAGTCCTCCAATTAAGCAGCGATTTTACCGTTGTCCTGCAGATAAGCGTAGGGTGCTGGAGGCTGAGGTCCAGTACATGTTGGACAATCAGATTGCAGTACAGTCGTTCTCCAGTTGGGCGTCGCCTAGTCTGCTGGTTGGCAAATCAGATGGGTCTCCGCGGTTTTGTAACGACTATCGTAAGGTTAATAAGGTGACAAAAACAGATTCTTACCCGTTGCCACGGATGGAGGACTGTATTGACTTGGTGGGCCCTGTTCCTGCAGTCCTATAGTTTGGACATTCGGCACATTAAGGGGAAGGACAACGTTGTGGCGGATGCTCTCTCTCGTGCCCCGGTGGGGTAGGGAGTTTCTCTGGCTCTGGATATTTGGTGTTGTTTTGGGGATCCCTTTGGGGCCTCCGTCTTAAGGGGGGGGCTGTGATGCCCCTGTGGGTTCATCAGTGGAGAGGGTGTGGCTGTCCTGTCTTGGCTGCATTGATTGCAGTGATTGCATTAACTCAGGGCACCTGGGTCTGGTGCTCTGCAGCTATTTTAAAGCCTCTCTGCTCCTGTCTGCTCTCGCGCTGTTTTCCTGCAGGCACCCGGCTCTGATGAGTATAACCAATGTGTTGAATTGACCAGTGTTGTGCAAATAAACACCTTTACCTACCCGTTGACATGTTGTGTCTCCTTTTTGTTGTGGCCTTTTGAGCCAGGTCGCAACAACGACACAAGGCGATGTTATGTCTGCTGCAAAATGAATAACATGCAGTAGTCTCCTGATATTGTCTGATGAGAATCGGTTTTTCATAAAGCCTGTTTGGTCATAATGAACTAATGTCGGAAGGACTTTCTCCAATCGTCGAGCTATTACTTTTGCATAAAGTTTGATTTCTGAATTTATAAGTGATATTGGTCTAAAACTTGTGCATAAGTTTGGGTCTTTCCCCTTCTTGTGTATGAGAGAAATTATAGCTGTATTGATGTCCTTTTGGAAATGTCCTTCTTTAAGTGCTACCTGAATCATTTCCAATAATATTGGTCCTAAATCAGGCCAAAACTGGGAATATAATTCCGGAGGGATACCATCTATACCAGGGGATTTGCCAAGGTTCATGTCTTCCAATGCTTCAGATAATTCTTTAAGTGTTATTTCACAATCTAAGCGATCAATGTCCTCAGGGGATAGATGTGGTAAATTCAGATCCACAAAGAAATTCTAACTCTGCCTTTGATGTCTGTACTTGAGATGTATATAAATGTTTATAGAACTGTTCAAATTCATGATTAATACGAACTGGATCATAAAGGACAATGCCATCATTATTCATAATTGAGGATATTTGGGCCAGCTGCTCGGCCATCCCTTCCTGAAAGGTCAATAAGTCCTTAATGGGGACCACAGAAACCTCGTTAGAGGGGAGGTTCTCTCTGTTAACAACATCCTCAGGAATTATGAAGACCTGCCCACGGACAAGGGCACTTTTTAAATGTTTTACCAGATGTGGGACATTGGGCATGAAATAAAGCTGCCTGTCTGGTTTTGCTGGATGTGGCACCGATGTTTTATTTTGGTCCACCCCAAAGGATTTCCACATGGCTCGGTTAGGGCTACCCATGTCGGTGGTGACATCAAGCACATGTAGCCCTATGGATGCTGCCCTCTGTATTATATCAATAATGATTGGCCTGTACTCTGCTCCATTGGTAGAATTGCCAGTGTAATGATATGCCACTACTTGCTTCCACCGTGTTGTATTTCCAGCCAACATAAACACACAAGCATGTGTTGCCACCCCTGTGTGACCTGGTAAAGTCACATCACTGTGTTTGCCTGTAATCATGTCTAACTCCACACTTGGTGTGATTGCCATTTCATCCAAGGTCAACACACACTCCCTTTCAAGGTCTGTCAATATATCTGCCTTCAATTTGAGGAAATCAAAGACCTCTGTCAACACACCAGGCTCAAACTTAACACATTGCATCCTTCTTTGCAGTGTCCTTATTCCTGGAAGGGGAATCTGCAATTCCTGCAGAGTTTTGTAACCCGTTGGCACGCAAAGCAAATTTTTAAAGCCTTCTTAATTGTCTCATTGCTCCATTTCATCCCCTTTGTGGTGAGTCTGCCTAATGCCTTCAGTTGGTCTTTTGAAAACGTTTTCTTATATTTCTTGTCCCTAATTTTCATTGTTTTCTTGAGAGCTGCATTTTCCTTCCTGATTTTTCTTAGTGCAGCCTTTGCTTTTTTGGTGATTCCTTCTTGGCTCTTTAATTTTCTGTTTAATTTTTTTAATAGATCTGTTTGACTGGCTGCTGGTTCCCTCGTATGCTGACTGGCTGCTGGTTCCCTCGTATGCTGACTGGCTGCTGGCTGAGTGGGTGGTGTCCGCCCTCCCTGTCTCTCCTCACTAGCCATGTCCTCTCTTTCTTCACCCTCACTTTCCTTTCTCTCAGTCTCCTCATCCCTTCTTCCCTCAATCTTTGAGACTAATGTAAGTAGAAGACATTGCACTGTACATTTTCGAACATTTAAAATATCATACCACTTAAAAATAAGAAATATTACTTTTGTTACTAAGAGTTCATACTTATTATACCTGTGTCACCTTTCATACTATAGCTGTGATTGTGAAGATAAAACTTCTTTGCAGCAATGTTGAGCCAATCATGAAATGAGTGAAACTGGATTCGCCTGTCAATACACTGATATTTATTGAGAGACAAACGGCCGGAGGATTAACAAAGCAACTCGCACTGTTCAATGCAAGCTGCCAAAATTAACTCTACCCACACAAGACAGAAACATCTCTATATATCCTTTAAAGGAGGGGTCCCAACAGCCCGCCTTTTCCCCTAATCGATTACAGATGAACAGACAAAGAAACTCTGTCTGAGTGGGCAGTAAACCCTTCCCCCCCACACAGAGAAAGAGTGGTCACTCATGTGAAGTTTCTCAGTACAGCTACGCATCAGATGGAAATATTCCTTTACAGTGATCATGAGCTATGGGCTTTGTAGATACAGGTCCCGGGGTGAATCGTGGTGCAGGGGCCCTTCTCTTTTTGACCACAGGGCGATGCACGAAGATGGTGGGTATAGCCTCTGCTCTCAGCCTAGTCTTGCCCTCTTTTGTCTTGACAAACTGGTCTACATCAAAATGTGCCGGCGGAGTGACTTGAGGTTACTTCACACACAGAACAACTCAGTTTTGTCTGCCCACATACATATTCCATAATGGTTGAACACACAGTATTAGGAAACACTTTATACTTACAGTACTGGACATGTTATACTCATTATATACTGTATACAATATGACCAAGAATGTGAGACAACTTTATAGAAATTCATATCACATCTGTTACTGCTGCCATTTGTCATACTTTGTTAAACTCACAAATAATAAAGTTCCATGACTTCAGTTGGGAACAAAGACCACACCTTATATCCCCAAGGCAATTTCCCATCCAATAGGTGTGCTATATAGGTGTGTATAACCCTTTCTCCTGTTTGTTACTCCCTCTTTCAGCACAAGAACCAGAGGGGGATTCAATGGAGCCTGAATACCTGCACTGAGACCCTCACCCTGCACCCTGAGTCTCAACTCTCAGTGTTTTTCAAGCCTTTCCCTGTTTTTTTATATTAAGCTTTCCCAATGGTGTGGTTTTCGTTTTGTGAAAAAGTGCAAATGCAGTGTTTGTATATAATTACCTCACATATTTTTTTGCTGTTGGTTGTGAAATTGCTCCTGCTGACTTGAGCCAGCCATTTTTTCCTCCGCTCTGTGTCAGTGGGGAAGCCATACATTCGTACTCCTTTCTCGGAGCGATTTGAGCATCCCCAGGCAGCACAGCAAACCAGGACAACACGGAGGAAAAGGCACAGACAAACTGCATGATATGCTATTCAATGTTTATTGAATTCCATGTATTTGCAATGGATGTTCCTAAAACAACACATTTAACATCATCATGCTGCTGCTGCTGCTGCTGTGTTGTGAACCGAGACACAGGATGTAGGACCCAAAAGCAGGACTCGGAGACAGTTGTCCAAAAATAGAATGTTCTTTAATAACAAAAACTAAATCAAAACCACTGACTTTTGTTACTGTATCCGTTTCATTTCTGCATCAGCCACTGTTCAAAGAGGATAAATAAAATGACATAGTATTAATTAAACATATTTAAATATGACCTGAGCAACATCTTCTAGAATCAATGTTGTCAAGAAGAGGCTAGGACGTTGAATAAAAACCTATTTGTCTCAACAGAAACTCCTCTCCTGTAATTTAGAGTGTGAGCAGGATACTCTCCCACTTGCAGCCATTATCACCGAGAAAAAGCCATTGTTACTGACTATCAATAGGACAGGAAGACTTTCATCAGGCCTAGGAAACACCCAGCCCTACAAAAGCTGGATTTCTCCAGGAGAGGAAGCCATTTCAGTCTTTGAAAAACTGCACACCAACAGGCTTGTAAAATAAGCTTTGAGCAGCTTCACGCTGATGCTGTTTGTTGTGCGTACAAAAGGATGGACATTTAGAAGGCTTGTGATGTTCACAGAGGAGGATGTGTGAGTGTGTGTTTGCACGCCGTGAACCTCTGAACCTTCCTGTGCTCACTCATACATCCCAGTGGACGTTACCTGACCAGAGCAGGGAGTTTTAGGTTTTTGCGCGTGCGTGTCTGTGAGCGCTGGAGGAGGGGGGGGCTTTTTATTGACATGATCAACAAGTGCACATGAGTGCGTTACTGATAACAGGTGATTCACTAGTTTGATAAGGCTCTTGCTTTAAGCACAAAGTCCTGCCAGGTACATCGAGCCTTCAGCCACTTCACCAAATCCCTTCCATCTCTCAGAGGACCCCTGCTGCTCTCAGGTAAACACTTTTTCTGCTTTTTCACTTCTTATTACTCTGAATTGTGGTTTTCTTTAACATGCACTGAGAAAACCTTTTCCTTTTGCATTTTTTTAACTGAATAACTGGTATTTTGTTGGCACTGTAATCAGAAAAGTGCAAACAAATAAATAATTTGGTGGTAAAAGTGGCAAAAGTTCTTTAAAATATATTTATAATAGTAAAATATGGTATGTTGGTGACTTTTTTTGTATACATTTACACTTTTACAAATACTTATAGGGAACTCTGTCTGCAGACATTTGTAAGAAAAAAGTAGTACATTTTAAAGGAATCAATTTGATCTAATCAGATGAAATGCAAATGTTTTGCCACACCTGTATGTGCTTATAATCTTGGTGTCCTCCTGCAGGTCCTTGTGTTTCTCCTTCTATCTGTTGACCACGCAGCAGCAACATGAGTGTGGACTCCCAAAAAGCGCGTAGAGCATGTTGCTCCAACCTCAAGGTTAGTAAAACGCTTAAACCGTGTTTCCCAGTATTGCAAAGTGTCAGAAGCCATAGATGGTTGTAATCAACCTCTGATAGGGCCAAGTTGTGAAACGTCATTATAAAATATTTTTCTCTAACCCTATCTCTTTGTATTTATCTTGGGTTTTTCATTTCTGTGTCAGTACTACAAATGCTTTTTCCCTTGACCTGCTACATTTTGAGGCTTTGAGACTAAATCAGAGTTTGAGTCCATTTAAAACGTTTTGTACTAGTTAAGGGAAGGAGATTATAGCTGATTTTGCGTGTAAATGAGTTTTAAAGAGCGTAGATAAGGCTTGTGATTGCCATTTGTTGGCAATATATTGTCAAAGTTTATCACGCTTAACTGATGATATGAGAAAATAGCAAATCAGTTGCATCTAATATTGATTGATACATTTGTGTGTGTAAACTTTTATCTTTGGAGCGTTATCTGTTCTCCTATCCTAATCACAACATTGTCTATGACCTACAGACCAGTGCAAATCCTTTTTTAATCTTTAACCATCTTTGTGTCAAGGCCACTTACAAGTAGGTTTTACTTGTGAAGCTAACAAGCTCTTAAAATGGGTCACGCTCATATTTGACTGAACTTTTGACTAAACTTGCTTCTGTTAAGTCTCAACACTTCAATCAACTGTACTGTATTAATTTCACTTGACCCAATGTGGTGTCAGCATTGTTCTGTTGATTACATTTCAACCAATCTAACCTGAGTAAAAGTAAATGCAATCATCTATGTTGCAAGAAGGTGTGAAGTACTGCAGGTCTTCCAAATGTGTAAGGTCATGAAATGAGTCAATCTGTTAATGGTCACCCTTTCCAGTTATGTAAGCCTTAAGGAATACTTTGATCCTTTCATTGGAATGAGCCCAATTCAACAACCTTTTATTGCATTGCTTGTTATGCAACGACAGGTTTTTAATCCTCTCACACGGAAGTCTTTTAGGAGAGAGGATTACTAATCATTTAACTAAAATATTCTCACCCCTTTTCTCCAAACCTTGTCAAGTCAAACTCCTAGAAAGGAATATTAACATGTTTTCTGTTTGTGTTTCCAGCTCTTCCTGGCCTCTATGGCATTTGTATACTTTTCCAAAGCCTTTGCTGGCGCCTATATGAAGAGCTCCATCACCCAGATCGAGAGGCGCTTTGATATCCCCAGCTCCCTCATTGGGGTTATAGATGGCAGCTTCGAAATGGGTGGGTAACATTTTTAATCTATATATTTTTTAAGACAAAGTTTTAAAAAAAAGAAAAAAACGATTAGCTACATCATGGTAAATAATGACCTTTGAATAATAAAATGTAGACATTTGGATTTATGTAATACAAGAATAATCCTTCCTGAAAGAAAAAATGGTATAATCCATATAAAAAACAAATACATTTTAAGACAAACACTTTCGTTTTTTTACTTAACTCCAAATAGTTCTACACTGGTATTTCCTTTGTTTTACTTTGTTTGATTTGTCCACCACTGGTAGCTTCACAGTTAGCGTACTTACATTAAAATGGTATCGATCTAAACTTAAAAATATGCATAATTTCCAAAATGTATATTTCTTTAACGGTCAAGTGATTTTGTAATTCTTCTTCCCCCCAGGTAACCTGTTGGTGGTCGCCTTTGTGAGCTACTTCGGTGCGAAGATGCACCGCCCCAAACTGATCGCTATTGGCTGTGTGATGATGTCTGCAGGATGTTTCCTCATAGCCCTGCCTCACTTCCTGCAGGGAATGTTAGTATCTTCTCTTTCAACATCATTGTTTATTTTTTCAACTGTGGCCTGATGATACACATTGTTAATTAAAATCAAATTATGTGGGTCTTTGAGGCAGAGACACATTTACTTGAATGGGAAGACTCAAATAATTTATATAATTCAGGGTATTATATAAAGGACTGAAACCTCCCCTTGCAAAAAACAAGATGGAAGCCAAGAGGTGTATAATGTCATAAAAAAACAAGCTATTTTAACTTTTTCTAATGTGTTAGGATTAGCCTTTTTTTTCTTTTTTCTGAGTCCTGTGAAAATGAGTAAAAAAAACTCAAAGTAAAAAAACAAAAACTTTGACACAATGTTATGAAACAAGAAAGGGTTAAGAAATAATACATGACCCGGCTTAGTTGTGTTGTGTTTTGACGCCAACAGTTAATAATTTCCCACAAAAATCTTAGATAGTTTTCTTGATTAGCCGTTTGGTAATCCATCCTTAGTTAGCACCCCACTGGCCATTTTAAAAGTTGTTGTTGGTGCTGCTATCCCATATTCAGCCCCAGTAGAGTGCTGCAGCATGGTAAACTAAACATTAGACTTCTTCTGAAATATTCTAGTCTGCCCTAAAATACATTTTAAAATAATAATAATGTGTCTGCATGTGTATGAGCTAATTGTGTATACTAACCACGTTACATGATTTTATTGAAATTATATTTATATTCCCGTTTTCTTTTCTTTTTTATATGGTCCATTCAAAATGTAGATGTGTAATGTTAAACACTTTTTTGTATAATTTCCAGGTATAAATATGAGACCAGTGTGTATCACAATAGTGATGTCAACAGCACTGAGAGCTTCCTGCCCTGCCTGTCCAACCACAGCCTGGCTGAAGCCGATAAGATGCCCGATTTAGAGACCAGAACAGGTAAATAGAAAACATATATGAACCCAAATGCATTCATAATTACAAGCATCAGGTTAGCTTAATTAAAAAAATCCAGTTTCATTTCACATTCTGACCCCAGTTTCCCTCCCTCAGCTTGTGAAAAGGCAGCCGGCTCCTCCATGTGGATCTATATATTCTTAGGAAACATGCTGCGTGGAATCGGAGAAACTCCCATCATGCCTCTGGGTATTTCCTACCTGGATGACTTCTCCAGAGAAGAAAACACTCCTTTTTATTTGGGTTAGTTACGTTTTACCTTCTAATGTCTATGAGCATTTGGATGATGTTGTACACGCAAATAGGCGCTTTTCCCTCCACCTGTATTTATTTAAAATTTGTATTTGCACATTAAAATGACCTAAATGGTAAACTGCCTAATGGAGTTCAGAAATGACACAAATAAATAATATCTAAATGTGACAAAGTGCAATGTCCAGCCTACTTCCTACAAATCCTATTAATCTCGGTTGTTGGTGTTCGTTCCTTTTTGTGTGTTCCTATCCTGTATTATTTGCATAAAAATGAAATGTTCCCTTTGTTTTCCTCATTCCCCAGCCTGCATCCACACAGTGGGAATCCTGGGACCGATGTTCGGGTTCATGCTCGGGTCATTCCTTTCCAAGATCTACGTGGACATTGGATCTATGGATTTAGGTACACAATATCAGGGAAAAAACATGATGTGTTAAAGTGGCACAACACGCAGACTATGGCAGGTTGTTCTTACCCATAAAGTCCTGGTTATCCTTGATTGATAAGACACATATTCAGACCTATGACACATAACCTCTCTGTCCAAATCCGGCAAATCCTGCAGCAAAACAGCTAACCCCTTTCTCTGTTTGAACCTAAGAGAGGCTAAATCAGACTCAGTTTTGATTGTGTTGACATAGTAGTTCACTTTTTACTGCTCTGATAAGCGCTGTTGACAGACCCTAATGTCTAAGCTGACCGAAACAGTCCAGGGTTACAGATTAAAGTCGTATACACACTTAATAATCTTTGCTCATCTTCCTCTCCCAGACGCTGTCACCATCAACTATAAGGACTCCCGCTGGGTGGGGGCTTGGTGGCTGGGCTTCATAGTGACCGGCGTCGTGATCCTGCTGTCCAGCATACCCTTCTGGTTCCTGCCCAAGTCTCTGCCCAAAGAGGGGCAGGAGGAGAGTAAAGGCACAGAGCTGAGCACCGTGACCGAGCAGGAGAACTTCCTGCCAGACGAAACCCAGGATGAAGAGAAGGAGAAGCCTGTTACGTTTCAGGAGCTGGCTAAAGGTACCATCCATCAGTTCAAAACACTTTAAAGCACAAGTGTTGATGTTAGATCAATTACCCAGATTCAACTCTGTTTAAACATGTTCCTAAAGTGCTTTATTTGTATCCTACTGCCTGTTTTGCAGCACTTTGCTCTCTTAAAGGTTACTATGGTGATTTACTTTTCACCCACACATACTATAATCTGCTTTTGAGGACAGGTCATCACATATAACTTAACATAAATTCCAAATCTTAAACATTTCTTGATTCTCTTACACTTTTGTAATCACCTATCTATGATTAGCAGAACAACTCTACTACCTCTAAGATTTCAAACAGAATCAAATGTGTTACTCTGCAGATTTAGTGTTTTAGGGCTTGTGATTAATCATTAACCAGGTATAAGACTAGACAAACCAAAGCCCAGACCTGTTACCTTCATGCAGTCCGGGCAAGAGTTGAATGACTCTTCAGGGCAGAGAAACATGTGGAAACAGTTACCTAAAGGCCGGTCATGCCATAATAAATTACACAACATGATGTTCTAACAGTATTCACCTTTTAAAAGTCATATGACCTCTGAAAAGCAGCAAAAGAAAATGGAAACGTGTGACAATTTACTAGAAAAGTTAATAAAAATAGACTGTAAAAACTTAAACTTAATACGTTTTTTAAAGATATATTGAGGTTATGTTACATTGCTGTTAAATATGTGTAAAATAAATCTCTGTTGCTGAGTTTTGACAAGTAGACTTAGAGTTAGTGATGTAATCAAATTATAAGAGGAATTTGTAATGAAGGTAAACGTGAAAATATATAAGCATGCCTTACTTCATATATTTGTATAAACATTTGTGCTGTGAATAGACTTGAATAGTATTGATTTATATATAGGTATAAATCTAAATCTAATTTAAAAACACCTATCTATATACAGATATTTCATTCTTACAACTGCTGCAAGGAAAGGCACATTTTACATTCCTTTCAGCAACAATCATTGAGTCAATAAAACTACTTTAATTTAATGCTACAATCTTTTGTTATGATTTCTTCACCAGATTTCCTTCCATCTTTGAGGAGGCTCTTCAGGAACACCATCTACGTGCTGATGATTCTCACATACCTGGTTTCTGTCAACGGCTTCATCGGCATGATCACCTTCAAGCCCAAGTTCATGGAGCAGATCTACGGCCAGTCAGCCTCTAAAGCCATTTTCCTCATAGGTACGGCAACATCTGACCTCCATTCACTTTGCACTCGCTGGCCCAAGGGCAATGAAACAATGATGTTATTGAAGGGAAGTGTGATTGCGATAGATAAAGTTGAAATGTATCCACTACTGTAAGTGGCACGCTATGTGCTTTCCCTTTGAGTGGGTCTGTAAAGAAGCACTCTGAGCTATAATTAGCTTTTTTATGACAGTTTACTTACATGGCAAGCTGAAAGAATTATTATCTGTATATTGATAGTTAAAAGTCATTGTTAAACAAGCAACTAACATTATGTAAGTTAACATTAGACTGTTTTTTTCTTTTCCTTTTTGGATCACACTTCAACTTCAGTGTACATATACATATGTAGTTAAATAGTTTTACAGAGTGGTCCGTCTTTTTTCTTTTTCTTTTTCTTAACAAAACAACAACAATAAGCACACATGAACATGGGGTGTTTTCTTTTCAATATAAAATATTGACGGTATAGATCATTAAATAAAAGATTCAAACAGTTAAACAAAAGAAGGGCGTATCGGGGTAATATACGCTTTCCATTTCTCTCAAATTTCCTCAAATGTAAGTTCCTGGAGCCTCATAGAGAAGGTTATTCTTTCCATTACAAAGATTTCATAAATTATATCGTACCAATCATCTATAGATGGGCTTTTTGGTTTGAGCCATTTCTTTGTGATTCATTAGACTGTTTTTATCACATTATGGCATGACCTTTTGATAAATATTAAACGTTTTTATTTTATAGTATTTCCAGTGTATTGATAAGACATTTTTCTCTGCGTCCAGGTGCAATGAACCTGCCAGCAGTAGCTCTGGGGATCATCACTGGAGGTTTTGTCCTGAAGCGTTTCAAGCTGGGTGTGATGGGCGCGGCGCGGCTGGCCTTCGGGGCGTCCCTCGGGTCTCTTTGTCTGCTGACCGTTCAGAGCTTCCTCCGCTGTGACAATGCAGAGGTGGCAGGTATAACCGCCTCGTATCAGGGGTGAGTAGCATGCAAACTATCCAAACGTTAAAGTAAGTAGATTTACTGGATTTTCTTATCGCTCAGTCATAGTTTTTAGGTAGCACCGACACACCAGGGTCAAACGACAATGTTGGAATTGTAGGATTTCTTATTAAAGGGGCCCTATTAGGATAATTTTCATGTGCCTATTTATATATTTGGGCCTCTACTTTGACATGTTTACATGCTTAAATGTAGAAGGCGTCTAATGGAGGCGTTTCAGTCAGGGTGTGGCCCATCTTGTGTGTGGGAGAAGAACTTTTGGATTTTAGCCTTTAAAGACCATTTACATGCAACAAAACCTATAACACACTACAGGAAAGGGAAAAGCCCAAAAAAGTATGAAAGCGCACTTTTAATATTTTTCACTCAATGAATAAAAATGTTGAGGGCCTAAACATGTTCTGAAACGATATCTATTTTGGCAAAACATGGAATACATTTGACTTATTATAAGGTTAATGTATGGCCGTGTGCATAATGAACAGTGCCACCCAGAACACAGCCCCGTATGTACGAGTGTTCTACCTATATGACATTTCGTGATTGTAAGAAGCACGTAGAGACGACAAAAAAATCTATTTGAGGTACACCTTAAAGGTGGGGTAGGAAAGTTTGAGAAACCGGCTCGAGATACACTTTTTGTTATATTCCATGGAATGCTCTTAACATCCCAATAGCAATGAATATCTTAAGTGCTTTGACAAAAAATCCATAAAAAATGTCATCTGTGGAAGCCGTAGAACTGTAAAAAGCACGACCAATCATTTTAGCCGGCCCGGCTAAAATAACTGGATGGCCTACCTGCCTGTCAGCCTTCCATCTGAGGACAAACCTATCTTGTGCCCTCATTGGTCATGTGCGCGTTTGTGTGTGTTGGAGGAGGGGCTCTGTAAGGAAGCGCACTCGAGCTGGTTTCTCCAAAATTACCTACCCCACCTTTAAACCTAACAGGAAGTCGGCCATTTAGATTTTTGCTTGTGTTTTGACCATTTGAGGGTGCCGTACATTAACAAACTCCTCCTACAGATTGACCAACTTCAAATGTTGTCAGTACTACAATAAGACCTTGACGTTTTAAAAGTTAATGAAACTTCTAGTCTCCATGGAACCAATGTGGTGGTTTGCGAATATACGCCTTTGACAGAAAACAGGAAGTTGATTATCGGCGACGATGAGCGTCGGCATGCCCTACTGAGATTGGTGTGTGCCGCACCGTCGGGTCTTTTCAGCCGGGCCGACGCCTTTTCGGCCGAAAACCAGCCGATTCAACATTGGCCAAAGGCAGTCGGCAAAATAAATCACTCTGATTGGCTGTTCAGCTAGCGAAAAGGAAGTGAGGGACACAAACAAACTATTAAGAAGGCAAATCTGAGATCTCATTTAACTCCAGCTCTCGACACAGGTTCGGGAAAGCCCCATGAGCTTCTCGTTGTAGAGTGAAAATGGAACGCACACGCTATTTGTTGTTTGAATATCACGCAGTCTGTTCTTCTTCTCTCGGTTATCACGCAGTCTGTCTTCCGGTTGTTGTCTCTTTTGAATGACGAATACACACTACTGCCGCCTGCTGGTAAGGAGAGTTATTGCCACTCACGCATGCGCAGTTCGTACGTGCTTCTTGGCCGTCGGCTGAAGTCTTTGCGGTGTGTTCCAGTGCGACACATGGCCAAAACGCAGAGACGCGAGGTGACGCAACAGTCGGGGTCCGTCTGTGTCAGTTCTTTGTTGTCAGATTGGTGTGTCCGGGCCTTAAGGTACGATCAGGGTCCCGGCCTTAAGATGTTGTAACCCACCATGAAATGGGCCAAATTTGCAACTGAAATGTTTTCCAGAGTTAGGGATGATATGACCCGTTTCCCCTACTCATGCATCTTTTCATGTCTGTGTGCTCCAGTGGTCCTCAGCTGTCCTATGACCCACAGACCTTGCTGTCCCAGTGCAACATGGGCTGTTCCTGCTCCATGAAGCAATGGGACCCGGTGTGCGCCTACAACGGGATGACGTACGCCTCGCCCTGCCTGGCCGGCTGCCAAACCTCCAGCGGCACCGGCAAGGAGAGGGTAAGACAGCACGTTGTATTTAAGACTAAAGGCACACACATAAACTGCAAATCAAAGAAAAATAGATCTTCGTACTAGTAAGTGGACTAAACGTCTTGCAGACATTTGTTAAAGAAAAAACTGAAAATCTGAAAAAAGTTATTCTTAGTTTATTTAGTTTTTTCTGGGTAATGACCAACGTTTTTTGGGCAAAAGACAAATGTAAATCCCTCCTAAAGAGAAAAAAACTGTAGATACATTTTTTTTTTAAAACTACAGAAATATGCAAACATTTTTTTAACCTCTTCTACACCGCACCCCCAATACCGGGGGGGGGGGGGGGGGGAATGCGTCATCTGCAGGAAACAGCGTCTGAGCTGAGGGCATCTTAATATTCAATAAACTATGAATGTTTTATATCCATGTAACGGGAAGAAACTCAGTGATCTATTTTTTTTCTTTTTTTCTTTTTAAACCCACAAAGCTAGCGCCAAGCCTCTGAATTAGCTACGAGCGAAACAATCTTAAGGCCGTTAGCACAGAACTCTAGCTACACTGATCGATATACTTATTGGATCTGCACAAACAAGCTTAGATCACACCCGGAGAGTCCACAGATTATAGAAATATAAGGATCATCACTGAGCGATCAGAACTCGTGACAGGGGAAGCAAATACAGATAACACACGAGTAGCTTCTGGTAGCAAAACACGGAGATATCCACACCTTAGCTGTTATTCTGATCAAAAGTCGTGTTCAATGGCATTAAAACGAAAAAAAACGCGGCTGAAGGTTAATCCATAGGTTATAGCAATGTGTCTGTCACTTTGAAAAAATTATTGATAATCCATAATTCCATTTTTATGCAAAAATCGGAGAAGAAAAATTAGCTGCTAATGGTAGCCACCAGAGGTTAGCGCAGCTTCCGGTTTTTCTACGCGTCTCTCCCACGCCTTATTTGGTAAGATGTGTGTGTATGGGGGACTTTCCCTCGATTCCATTGGCTCTGACGGTTAGAAAGAGATGTCAATCAGCAAAATCAACCAAGGGGGGCCAGAGATATGGAAAATCCACCCAAATGACCCCAGAAGTGTTTTGTTTTTTTGCTAAACCACTCTAAAAAGATAAAATGTCTCTTGTTTTGCATCAATCTTGATACAGGGTACTTATTATATGTTGTACTTTGGATTCCTAAAGCTTTTAGTCTACCTTACCATCATCTCAGGGTAGTTTTCACTATAGTAAAAAAATTGTTTGGACGGACACTATAATTTACAGTTTTTTTACTATGTTCAATCTGAATTTTCTTTAAAATAAAAAACATCTATATTGATTATGAGTTTTCTACATCCAACTCACAGGTTTATCATTACTTTGAGAAAAAAGATTATTAATTTAATCCTTTTAGAAGGGAAGATATGGTCATTTGTTCTGGGAATGTCATTTTCGAGCCTGAGACCTGAAAAACAGGCTCAGTGCTTAACAGGTTAAAGAACAGAGGGTTTATATTAACATAAATCAGTAAAATGTAGGTTTAAACAGTGATAAAGCTGGTAAACAAGAAGCTAAAACCCATTCATTTCTTGCATAATGTATTTGACAAGGTCGCATCAAGTTCTCTTAGTCTCAGTCAAAGTTGATTCATCTCATCTCTGTTTTTTTGGCTCTTTAGGTGTTTCATAATTGCACGTGCACCGGGGAGTTGATGACTCCTGGCATGAACATGTCTGCAGTGCTGGGCCAGTGCCCCAGGATAAGCAACTGTGATTACATATTCAAAATCTACATGTCTTTGTCCGTCCTGGGGTCTTTCATTTCCGCCTGTGGAGGGACGCCGGGATACGTCGTACTGCTCAGGTCAGAGACTAAAGCTACAGGAACTCACCACTGTTATGGCTGGGTTTAACTATGCCTTGCAGTGTTTCAGTGATATGTGGCATATGCACTGATTATGTGACGTTTTTATGTGAATTGCCTGTAAAAAGATTGTAGGAAATATTACTTCTTGTGTTTTCTTGAAGCTAAAGTGCTGCTGTCTAATATGATTATGTTTGGGCATCCAGGTCGATACAGCCAGACCTGAAGTCACTGGCTTTGGGTATGCAGACTCTGATAGTAAGAACTCTTGGTGAGTATTGAAAATACATAGGGTTTGAAAAAAATCATGTTAAAAGTGTTAGCTTATACTGAAAGCAATAATGAGTGAAATCAACTCACAAGCGCATGTGACCTTTTGTGTGTTTTCAGGTGGGATTCCTCCTCCTATATACTTCGGAGCACTGATTGACCAGACATGTTTGAAGTGGGGGTCCAAGCAATGTGGAGGCCGTGGAGCATGTAGGATTTATGATGCTGATGCATTCAGGTACACTGCAACTAAACTCTTATTGCTAGAATATTCTGCCTTGAGGAAGATGTTGGTTAATAATTTTTTTTAAAGTCTGTTGTTACTTAAAGGTCCCATATTATAGTATTTTTGAACAATATATTATAAGTCTCAGATATATACAAAACATGTCTCTGAAGTATTTGGGTTGAAATACCAAACAGGTCATGCATTGTAGCATCCCATAATCCCCTCTGTTTCAGCCCTGTTTCAAAAGTGCTGATTCTGTATCTGTAGCTTTAAATGCTAACGAGCATTCGCTGGCCACGCCCCTCTGAGAGATGATTGGTTTAAAAGAACACAATGGTCCTCTAGGAGGAGATTCAAGTGATAAGGTGGGTGGGTATTACCTTGGTTGGCTAATGGTTACACAACCCAAAAAAACATTGTGACATCACAAATTGGCCAAAATCTGATCAGCTCATTTTCAGACAGGTTTTTATATGGATCAGGACAAAAAGAGATAATATTTTTTCCATTTTTAGTGTATTTATACACAAAGATCTAATGAAAAGCAATTTAATGAAGTAAAATAATAATTACAATGTGTTCCAATGTGCTTTAATTTCAGGATTACGTTCTTGGGCTTGATTACTGGACTCTACTTCCTGTCCAACATCCTGTGGGGAGGACTTTATTGTACAATTGTCAAGACACACAAGAAGTCAACACTAAGGAATCAGGCCAAGGAAAACGGACTGGATGGTGACAAGTCGGGCAATGGACACGCCAACATCAGCATTGTTAAAAACAAAGAGGACGCGGACAATGAGAGCACTATTTAAGATTTGGGAGGACGGCGACACCGTTGTATAATGCAGGTGAACGACACAGTGCTGTGAAGCCTCCATACTGGACCAAATGCGGTCTTGGTACATTGCCAGCACTCTTTGGTCTTCAACAGCACACACAGACATCGTTCTGAAATATCCACTGCTGTTTGTTCTCTAGAAAGGTCAAAGTTCCTCACTAATGCTTAGTTTGAATTAAATAAAAACAGCCAAAAGTCATGGAATGAACTGCAATCGGCACACATTGAGTTCATTTTCAACTTCAAATCAGCCAAGAAAATAAAATGTTCATTTGTTATAATCATATTTTAATCATTATAATAGTTGGCTTTTGAGCTGTGTCCATTTATACTTGAACAGTAAAAAGTCAGGTTATGATAGTAATGTCTCGTCCTACAACCTTAAATTCAAAGGGATTTATGTATATTTACATGATACAGTATGTACAGTGTATAGTTTTAAATACTCATACAAGACAGAACTGTAGTATTCGTGTTTTGTCAGTGATCGACAATTTTTTCTTTCATGTTTTCAAGTTCTTTTCACATTATTTAGCTAACCTTAAAGCTCTCTGTGGCTTATTTGCAAATGTGCTTATGACAAGAAGTTTATTTTTATATTTGTTTTATTTACAGGCTATATCTCTGTCAGATAACCTTTATACTGACTGTTGCCCCAGCGACCTTTATCTCAGCCGTATGACTCTACACACACTTCTTGTTACATCAACATTTTACATAACATTACAGGTCATGGTCGTTCATAAAGAAAAAGTGCGTTGTTAAGCTAGTATCTGGGAAAGTCCACTGAAGCTTGGACAGTGGACTAAGAGTGAGTGCAGTATAACTAGTTCTTATACACTTTAGTCATCAGTGAAAATGTATCATCATCAAATAGTTTTTATAGAGTGTTTTTGAATCGTTACTGCCTTTTTTTCTTATTTTACACTTTTGTCGATCGTCCTTAGCATATCGTTAAACATTAAAGACAAATATCCACAATTTATTTGTAAACCTCGAGTCTTTATTTGTTTTTTTTGCTGTCTTTCTTTTATTGTAACATGCTCTGCTAAGGTTGACATTCTTCTATTTTTTTTTCATTTATCAAAGTCAAAGTCAGCTTCATTGTCAAAATGTCTACATGTGTTTTACATACAGAAATCTTGAGATACAGTTTCCCGCAGTCCCACAGTGTGACACATATACATAAATGTAACGGTATGTCCTGTTACACTTTGTTGTGCCTCAATTAATTAAGTTCTACTTCCCTTTTTAGCATCTTTCAGCAAATAACTTTTTCGTTTTCTGGCACGCCACTTTACCGTTTTGCTTCAATCTCACCGGTTTTTGGTGAAAAGGCCTCAAAAACACGCAGTAAATCTTACCTAGAGCAAGTTAGCGACATGTTGAGGAACACAGTGGAACATTTAGCAACATAGTGAACCAGAGCTGAAAAATTGGACATTTCTTTAACAGGTTGCCAGAAACACTGCTAGCATGGTTAAACACTGAGGAACTAACTAACAAAAGAGGGACCCCATGCCGTAATCTCAAAAAGAAAAAAGACAACGTCCAAAAACAGATCTATAGATAACACGTGATAATAGGCAAGGTCAATGGCACCAGTCACACAGGGGTCATTCATTTTATATAATGACAGTGCAGGCAGACACACTGGATGAATTCCTTTACAATTAATTCTGGAAAAAAATTATATATATTTTGAACTTTTTAACCATATTTTCTCTTTTACAAAAGGTAAAAAGTAGGACATTTGCTGCCATGTTGCCTCACACCCTTACCTTGCTTTCTTTTAAACCTTTCCAATCACAGATTTAATTGTAAAGCATGAGCCTCAACAATCATTCTGGACTGCTTAAAGTTGAAGGTTGTTATTTCACAACCTGGTCCATCAAACTTGGACTGTGTTTACTCTGGGCCTCACCTGATGTACAGTATTTTATCTTACTTTTATTGGTTATTTGTAACCATATCATATAAAAGATTGCAACTAACATGACCATTGATTCCAATATTGTATGATCCTTTATTAGTATACCAATATGCCCCAAATGTTACAATTCAATGTTTCACATTTTCCGGGTTTCAATGGAAATTATAAAATATCTTCTGTATTTTACCATAAATGTATATTTCCATGATATCTTACATTCCCTTGATGTGTTGCACTGTGTACAGTGTGAGGTTTTACCAGCAGGTGGCACCCTACACAACTAAATATCCACTGTAAGGTACTGCATTGCCCCTGAAGGTGTCTCACTGCTTCTAATAGAACAAACCAAAACCCATCAGAGAGTAACGTTTACAAAAAATAGAAAGATTATGTTAAAATCGTGTTAAAACATAGTTCCAAGTACTCATTTGCAGCAGTTACAGTAGCTGATGTCTGAGGCTCTCTGCATTCCTGTCTAAATGCACCTGAAACTAGATACAGTGACAAAAGACATGTAAAACATTCTCACCAATGCAAAATTCTGGGGCCTATTATGATTTTTCAGAAAGAAAGAGTGGAAAACACTTTGTTCACTGTTTCTGTGCAGGAATGTGAAGGCTCTTAATCTTAATCTTTAGAATTTATAAAGGGGTCAAAGTTTATTAGGTGACCTGCTGTTAATACAGCGTTCAGTGACTCACTCTTAAAAAAGCAATCCAGCACACCTACAGAATCAGGTGGGATGATTTTATTGTGAAGGTTTTTTGGACTTTTCTTCTTTCCCATTAAACATCTTGTGAGAAAAATAATCCTGGTTTGGAGTTATGAATCTGTCTCCCCTTCACCTCCCCATGTTCTCTTGTTGCTGTCCCCCTCCTGGACTGGTTGGCATGTGTGTGGAATAAAAATGTGAGAGGCCTTTTGTCCCGCTGGTTCCACTAGCCCTCACACAGGCAGTTTGGGGAGACACATGGCTGCTTCAAGAGGAAGAGCAGAAGAAGAAGAAGAGGAGACTCCGGCCTGGAGATGCACTAGCTATTTTATCAAACTTCCTCAGTAGTTGCCTTGCAGTGATTTGTTATCTATTTTTTTTTAAATTTGAATTCTTCTGATAAGACCAGGGCTCTCTGTCTAAGATCAGGCGGGAGTATTAAAAACTAGGCTAAACCTGAGGGGGATTACTGCAGTTGTGAAGTGAAAACCCTCCTGGTTAGCTGTGGTACTTTATTACAGGTTTCCTGCCTTCTCACTTGTTCAACAGGAGGAATCAGTTAGCATTATACACCATTTTCCCTCTCTGACATGGATTCAACCCGCAGCTCCTGACGTTTACTGAGCTGAGAGAAGACGCTTTGGTTTACTCAGGTATGGTACAGCTGCTCTGTTTTCACTTTGCTGATTCAGACATGCATTTTAATATCATACACTCCTAATTGAAGTAAATAATAATAATAATAATAATAAGTCATTTTTAAACTTTCTTTTTTAAATATTACATTGTCATTTTAAGGCGCCCTTGTGACAATCTTTGACAGAATATTTCTAGCTTTGATACTTTAGTATGCAATCGATTACTGATAGAAAAAGATTGTTAAAGTATTTGATACTCTTTATTATGATGTGAACCACAAATACATCTAATTATACAAGAGTTGTATGTAATGAGTGTGTAAAAGTATGACATTTTGGGAAATATTCGTTCTAATGTTTAAGAGTCTAATGAGATTATTGATAACGTTAACCTGCAACTCTCAGTCAGAGAAGAAAACTAGCTTTTTCCCCCAAAATGTTAAACTATTCTTTTAGTTCTACCCTCAACTTTGCTGCTACTAGATTTTAACATAAGCAGTTACAAAATGGGTAAATGAATGAGTGAAGGCACTTTTTACCTACTTTTCTTTGATCGATCTATTGTTTGCCCTGCAGTGGCCAGCAGAGGTCTGCCAAGTATTGATCGTAGGATGGAGGAAGCAGGAGAGGACCTAGGTCAGATGGCCAGCCAGCAGGCTCTGTGTGACGCTGATCAGAAGACCAGGAAACGCCCTGGCATCTCCACTCTCAAGGTACTGAAGCTATCAAAAGCAGAAAAGCAGAAAGGGATATTTGTTCTGCAGCCAGGTAAAACATAGAAAACAGAGATGTAGGCACATGCAGGTACAAAAAACCCAAGACAATACATAAATACATCAACAGGAAACCACAAGTGAAAAACGAAACACCATGTGTTTCTTATTTTGAGCATTCAAACCTCAGTTAATGTCCAAAACAGTTGTATAAATAGTGGAAAGATGGATGGATCAATGCTTACAATCTGAGACACATCATCATCATGGTCATTTGAGCATTTTAAGGGATAAGCTTCCCCCAAAAGTACCTAAAATCAAGCCAAGAGATGATCTCAATGATGTTTTCAAAAATCTTGCCAGGCCACATTTGTCTCTCAGCGTATTAACTTCCGTCAAACACTTCAGTATCAGTCCTGAGATCAGCATTGCCTGATTGCAGCACGACATCAGCATGAATGAAGCATTTCTCCCAAAACACATCAATAATTTGACTCCCTACTTTTTCATTCTTCTTAGCTCAGTAGATGTAAAGCTGAAAGGCAACTTTTTAGAATCCCTATCAACAAAACTCTAACAGCCAAAAACATTGAAATATACACACTGTTTTATGAGATCTACCCAAGGTTTTTAAGAGAATTCACAGACCAAGCCAAATCAGGCTTACACTGGAAGTGAAAACCTCTGTACAACATAATACATTTCAGCAAAACATACAGGAGAATTTCAATAATCCCAGATGGGAATTAATTTATAATAAAGCGACTCCAGGGTGCCCACACAGAGAGTAAAGCCTCTGGAGGCTGTTATGAAGAAGGAAGAAACTATTAAGCTTTTTTAGTTTGTTGACTTTTGTTAAAGTGGCTATAATAATTATACTTATGATAACTATGTGTATATATATATATATATAGGTTTAAACACATTAGTTGATTGTTTACCTGGAGTAGCATAGCATTAACATTAGGAAAATGAAAGTAGATGTAGCATGAAAGTTTAATATTTATTTGATATTGACAGAAAACGTTTTATTCACAGTATACAACTTGATTAAACATGTGTAATAATGGACTTTTTTGATGACTTGTGTTTTCCAGTGGTTTATTGTGGCATTATCCTTCGCCTGCTTCTCCAAGGCTCTGACAGGAACATACATGAAGAGCTCCATCACTCAGATCGAGCGACGTTTCGACCTCTCCAGCACGCACGTTGGACTCATAGATGGGAGTTTTGAGATGGGTCAGTCTATCTTCTGATTTAACCCTTCATCTTTTGAGCATCTGATCTCTTACACTCCTGACTCTTCTTTCAGATTGATACTTTAGCTCATGATTCTCGAAATGTGCTCTTGGTTCCTGTTTCTTGGAGGTAGGCAACTTGCTGTTTCTCGCTGCGGTCAGCTATTTTGGGGCCAAGCTACATCGGCCCAGACTAATCGCTGTGGGCTGTTTCATCATGGCTGTAGGGTCCTTTCTCACCGGCCTGACACACTTCTTCATGGGACGGTAAATGCCAACAGCCTACTTTTTAGCAAAACAAAACTGGTGAAAAAATACCTTTGAATCCTGTTTTATATCTCATTGTTTCACAGCTACACATACAACACAGCCATTCAGGTTTTCCACAATGACAGTGTAAGAATTGCTGCCTGTGCGGTACCTGAAATTCAGATTCGTTCTGAAGAAGACGACAAAGGTAAGACTGCTGAATTACAACCTAATGGTCACATGGATGTGTTTATGAACACTATATGGCAAACCTCTACACATGGAGAAATTAAGCTATACTAGTTGCCGCTGCTATCGTCATTGAACAAGAAACCAGAACAGTAGCAGGAACACAGAGACGGCCTTAACATGAAACCTGGTTCGAAAACCTTAGCAACTCACTGGCTTTCTTTCAATCATCCATGGAATGCACTGATCCTGCTCTGACCTTCAAAGCCACTCACTTCCTGTGCCGTCTACATACTGCACATAGTCACTGCACTGATCCATTGGATGTGGACTACAAGGGGCAATGCAAATAAGAGCTGAAAACCAGCCGAATAAACGCCATCGTAGGTTAAAAAATAAATAATGATAATTTTGGAGGCGAGGCCGAGAATAATAATGGAAAAAACTAAATGTATTACAAAAAAATATATATTTTCTGAAATGTTGGAAATGGTACACTTTAAAAATGATGAAGTTCCTCTCAAAATAGTGGGTTTTCTTTGACCTATTTACCCCTTTAATTTCAGAAAAAGTCTGTGTTTTCAATGTTCCTTCTAGATGTGCGATTGTAAACTTGTTTTTATATGTAATATGTTTTCCTACCAACAAAGGCCCTCATATGCCGTCATGCTGAATGCTGGAAAGAGAAACAGAAAAATAATATGTTGGGCTATCAGGTCTCATAGCATCATTCAAAAGGCAGACATCTGTCCTATTTATGGAAATAAAGAAATCTAGGACACGTATTTTTTTATTGTATTTTGTTGTATATTTTGAGTAACTTCTCCTATTCTACTCGATTCTATTTCTCTGAGATGGGCTGCAGCTGAGATGTTGCTTTAGTCTTTCTATTGTTGAATCATGATTCATTCTTCTATTAACAATAGCAGATCATAAACCCACAGACGGAAACGTACTGATCCTGTTCAGAAGTATTTACAAAGGAACACAATGGAATAGATATGGAATATGAAAATCACATACAATGCAGTGCTACGCAAGCTTAAAGCCACACACAGATATTGAATTTCATTGTATTTGATTTTCTCAATAACACAAGAGCTTTGGATACACATACACCAAAGTCTTCTTTTAGAAGCAAAGATATCATGAACATCTGTCAAAAGTTATTGTAAATACACACACACACACAAGCACACACACATACACACACACATTCACAGCAATTATGTTTTTTTTGCCATGCAAAATCTCCAAAACCATCTTTGTGACATAATTAATATAATGCTTTCTTATTGTGTCTTTATGAAGCCTGTGTGAGAGAGTCTGGTTCCCACATGTGGATCTATGTGTTTCTGGGGAACGCTCTGCGGGGGATCGGAGAAACCCCGGTTACCCCTTTAGGCATCTCTTACATCGACGACTTTGCTAAAGCAGAGAACTCACCCTTCTATATAGGTAAGAAATACATCTTCATCTTGATTTTCAATTGGGGTTTGAAATGATGATAAAATATGTCCATTTCTTTACACCTTCACATAGTTTGAAGTTGTTTCCTAATCATGTGCATCCTTTAAACACAGCTTGTCTTCAGACCATAACTCTCCTGGGCCCCATGTTTGGTTTCCTCCTGGGCTCCTACTGTGCCAAACTGTATGTTGACATTGGCTATGTTGATATGGGTAAGTGTAATGCATTTGCTTTGCATGTATCATCAGTTATAGTTAGCTTCCACTCTAAATGCTAATATTAGCTTGATTAACTAGCCACCGCTAACTAAATCTGCAATGATTATTCCTCATTTCAGTAGCCTATTGCCAGATTTAGAATAATTATTGTATTTTTAAACAGGTAATCAGATTTGGTGTAGGATATTTTTTTGTTGAATGTGTCTTGCGAGTGCGGCTTTCGTTCTATATGTATGTCCTCAAAATGCGTAAATGTTTACCATTTGCTAAGCTAGTTAGCCACCTAGCAAAGCGTATAGAAAGTCTGAACTTGGTTTATGCTAAGAAAGTTGTTGTCTAAAATTCATAATTTGAATTATAAGTTAGTTTCTTTGGTTTGTCAGAACAGGTTAGTGAGTGTCTCTTTGAACTAATTTATTTGTCAAACAAAGACAATCAGTCCGCCTAAAGTGTGACAAGTATCCTACCCCTGAAACAAAATTGGGTTTCCACTATTTTCACTTCACCCAAGGAAAGTAACTAACTAGTAAGTCATTTGTAAGAAGTAAAGAATTAAACGTCCTGCTCCTGCTCACTCAAATGCTCTTTTCTGGCACCCAGAAAGTGTGGCCATCACCCCTAAAGATGCCCGCTGGGTGGGGGCCTGGTGGTTGGGCTTCATGGTGTCCTCCGTCCTCCTGCTCCTCTCCAGCATTCCCTTCTGGTTCCTGCCCCGCATGCTGCCGAAGCAGGAGGGAGATGAAGGCAAGCTGACTTCCTCACGTGAGACAATAGAGGTGACAAAGGATGCCTCCAACAACAATCACGCCATCAAGCTGACTGACATCGCCAAAGGTTGAGAGAATTCTTCTATACTTTTAATACTACATTTCAAATTGGTATTCTTCAGAATGGTAGTATGTGTGCAGGTTTATGGTCTTTGCTTGTGTTTTTTAAAAGATGTATTTCAACAGGGTTTCTCCCCTCGCTGAAGCGCCTGTTGGGAACTCCTGCCTACTTCCTGCTCCTTTGTGGGAGCATCCTGAAGTTCAACTCCCTCATTGGCCTGATCACCTTCAAGGCCAAATACATGGAACAGCAGTTTGGACAGTCTGCCTCCAGAGCCAACTTCCTCATAGGTAAAACAAAAAGAAAATGTGTATATTTAGATGCTATCTGTAGATAAACTCTCGTATGTACATCTCTGCTCTTCCCACAAGGGATTATTGCTGATTAATGTCAAACATAAGATGTATGGGTTAGCAGTAAATGCTAAAGTGTAGTCTAACAGTAACAAGTGGAGCAGTTGGAGAAGTTGTTGTTTTGACAAAAGCAAATTATGACAAAGTGCAAGGAACAGCTGTAGCAAACAAATAATGCCACCACTAAAGATTGTTGCTCTGCTAATGACATGAATAATTGTTTCCAGATCCAGTCAATACATTGTTTTTCACCGTTTGAGTCAGACTCTTTCAAAATATCTTCTTTTGAAATCCGACTTGACAAATGGCACCACCTACTGCTCACCTCAATGCACATCTCTTAAAATCGCATACTGGTTGTGGGTTTGATAAACAATTAATGTGCCGAATAAAAATAAATTATACATTTGGATGAAAACCTGGCTAGTGTCTTTAGATAAAGTTCAAGAGTCTGATATGAAGAGACTTGCTTCTTTAGGAGGCTCCACACCACTCTGGAGAAGAGTAAAACATTGCAGGAGTCATTGTTTGATTCAATCTGGCTTTGTAAGAAAAGGAGCAACAGGAACATTGTTGATCCGTCATTATGGTAGTCGTGTGAGATATTAACACTTGCTAAGAAAAGCATCAACATAACTGCGGTGACGTCATGAAGTGGCTCGGGTTTGGTCTGTGGAAAAGCAAACTGTTTCTTAAGTTGTTTACAAAGTTAAACAAATAGTTTGAACCAAGCAGCACAGAAGTAGAACATAACTACATTCAGTGGATAAGGGAAACCAGTGTCCAGTGTGGTTTTTCTTCTAGGTGTGTTGAACCTGCCGGCGGTGGCTTTAGGGATCTTCCTGGGAGGGCTGCTGATGAAGCGGTATAAACTGAGCCTGGTGTCAGGAGCTCAGATGTCCTTTGCCACCTCCTTCCTCGCCTACCTCCTCCTGCTGCTACAGTTCGGCACCAAGTGTGACAACATCCCCATGGCTGGGCTCACCATCTCATACAACGGGTCAGTGCTGAGGGTATATAAAGACGATCAGGAACCAAAATGATGGACCCTAGGAACTATTTTTACTGCCTCAAGTTACTATTCAGATTTTATTTGCAGCTAATATATAAAATATAAACCCTCTTTGCCCATCAGGACGCAGGGTATATCATCTGACAGAAGCATGCTGTTCTCAGAGTGTAACAGAGACTGTTCCTGTTCAGCAGAGGAGTGGGACCCTGTGTGCTCAGACAGCGGCATCACCTACATTTCTCCCTGTATGGCAGGCTGCATTGGCTCCAGTGGTCACGGCAAGAACACAGTAGGGATGCACACAGGGAAATTATCATTTTTTTTCTTTAAAAAAAAATAAATAATTTCATGCAGTATTACTGCCATCTTCCAAGACTAATTCCACAGAAAAACAACTCAGCAGCCACACCAAGATCTCTCCCATTTCATCCTCTCTAGTAATTCTCCTCTATCTACGTATGTGAAATATTTACTTTATCAAACCACTTACAATATATCTTTCTCAGTTACCAACTATATTCTATTTATTTGACATTTTAAACACATATTATTTTATTATTGTCCTAAATTAATAAGTGTTTGACAATAGTAAGGTCCCATACGTCAGCATTTTTTTTACTTTATCCCATTTTTCACCTATTTTAATGATATTATAAAACACTTTTACAAAGGTTTATTGTATGTCTTAACAGCAACAGGCAGTTTATTCAGCAAAATATCCAATGTGTTTCCATCCAAGGTCACGCAGTGTCTGTTACAAAATGCTCAAAGGTCCTTTTATCGCCCTTGAGAGTGACTGAAATGTATGATACATTTTATTTGCATACATTTTTCTGTTCTTCAAATTATAAATACATGGTTTCCAGTAAGTCATCACGCTTCATCTCAGTGTCTCTCTCTCCCAGGTCTTTCACAACTGCAGCTGTGTGTCCGCCTCCTTCCCGGCCGGCAGCAGCACGTCAGTGCGGCTGGGTCAGTGTCCTCATGCTAAAGACTGCAGCCGGAGTTTCACGTCCTACATGGCTGTGTCCGTCCTCAGCTCCTTCATCAACTCTCTGGGAGCCACGCCTGGCTACATGGTCATCATACGGTCGGTGCACCCATTTCAGAGCAGGGAATCATGATAATAGGGGAAATAAGTGCTACTGCGTAATTTTTATGATTTGAGTCTACGTAAGCCTTCTAATTATAGCTTCATATTTTTCATTCAGACACCATCAGCAGCCAAACCCTATTAAACTGTGCAATTCAGATTTAATCTCTTAGTAATACTGATACACCAATAAACACGTCATATATTGCAGTAATATACGCATATTTTTACTTTTACTATTAGGCTATTTGTTTGTTTTTTGTGTTATATATATTTCTGTGCATGTAAATGGTCTGCAATTTGGTGTTGTTTTGTCATTTCAGATGCATCTCACCAGAGCTCAAATCCCTTGCGCTGGGTATCCAGGCCTTGGCAACAAGGACTCTGGGTAAGATTTCTTTTTTTAAAGAATTTCTTACTTTAAAATTCAGACTTATCTCCTTAAATCTCCTGTGGGTAATGTCCACAGTATCGACATTTACATGTCTAATGTGTAATATGTAATTGTAAAGCGCTTTGAGCATCTGTAAAAGCGCTCTAATTAAAAAATGTAATCCATTATTATTATTATTATTATTAAAAAACATTTGTACATTTTTTGAAAAAATCAAGCTCTTCTCTGACAAATAAAGGTTTTTCTAGTTTGTGTGTGGCAGTCAAATTAAGATGGGAAATGTGAAAAAAAGGACAGAATATTTCACTCTGACTCTCACTTTGGGCATTACCTTGTCCGTAGGTGGACTTCCTGCACCTGTGTACTTCGGGGCCCTGATTGATTCCACTTGCCTAAAGTGGTCGGTCAAAAAGTGTGGGGGCAGGGGAGCATGTCGCTTGTATGACTCTGATATGTACAGGTACGCCAAACAAGGAAATAGAATGGGATTAATTTACAAATGGTTGTTTCTTCAACACCAATGCAATAAATATTTCTTCCCTTTACTACTAATAATTTAGTCCATCTTCTCTCACTATCTTCAGGACGATCTTCCTGGGTCTGCTCACGTGTCTCAGCGGTTCTTCCTACTTCTTCATTATCGCGGTCATCGTCCTCCTCAGACGACAGTTTAAGAAACCAGAGCGAGAAGCAGAGACACGGAAAACGAAACCTGTAAAGAAAAAGGATCTTGAACTTCAAGAAGCGTCCAACACCACGGTGGATCAGCCCAAAAAAAACTGTCAAGCTCCCAAAGTCTGGGTAAGAGTCACGACAGAATTGGAGGAGGGTGACAGAAAGGAACAGCTGCTCGATGGCGGACTCAACTCCACAAATATCACCCAGGAGAGGCAACAGCTCACACCCCTGACAGACATCACTGTTGAGTTCACTCCTCCTTTAAGTGAGGAAGTAACGATAGAGATGCATGGGCTGGAGTCAGAAGAGAACCTAAGAGACAAGGTTTGTGTGGAGAATAAAGCACAGGGGGACCAATTCACAGAGGACAATAAGTTAGATGAAAAAGCACAAAAAAAACAAAGAAACTGATGGACCACAAAACTGAGGTGTGGTCTCATACAAACTGAAACTGATCTAGATACGTTTCTTGAATTAGGCTCAAAGTTTACTTGGATTTTCAAGCGGAAATCGATGTTTCACCTTCTACGCTACCAGTATTTCTTTGCCCTCTTTTATGACAGTATAGAGCTGTTATATAACACTTAGCCCTGAGGAGGAAATGGGCTACCAATGATCCCATGCTCACAACACTCAAAACATTGACTTCTAAATGCACATGATGCCTGGACTGAAAAACCTCACAGAGAAAACATACTGGCTAAAATGGATGTTTTTGTCAATAAATGTCAATACCAACTGTTGTGGAATATTTTCCAAGGCCCATAACTTTGACCCAGTGTATCAGTTCAAACTGTCCTGACTGAGCACAGGCACCTGTAACCTTGGCTGCTGTGCTCTCAGTGTTCTGTCTCCCTGTTCCTGCCTGTTGGCGTCAGCTGATAGAGGTGTTATCATTCTATCTTGTTATGCAGCATGTTGATGATGCTCTCTGAACTAGCTAAATACATGGGTCTGGGGTAGAGTTCTTCAGAATTGACGTGGCAACTCTACCGTGAAGTCAGAACCTCTGACTCTTGGACTTGTGATGTGAATCCTCCGGCCGTTAACTCCAAATAAACCATCATGTGTTTGACATCAAAGCTACTGCTCCTACCGTGTCTCCTTCCTGAGTCGGTGACTCCCAGTGCATAGCTACACAGAAGTTTCCTCTACACCAACATGCTAAAGAAAGTTATGTTCCTTTGCCAGAATGTGTGACTTAAAGAGGCCCAATTTTGTTTTGGGGCTTTCGCCTTTTATGTACTGGGATTTTGTGCATGTAAATGGTCTGTGAATGTTAAAATCCCAAAGTTCCCTCCAGAGGGAGTTTCTCTCCCACACACTCCTCCCCTGCTTGAAAAATGAAGACCTTTCTGAACAGTAGAGAAGGTAAACGTGTCACAGTAGAGGCACAAAATATGAACCTGTAAATGAACATAATACGTCATCTTTATCAAATAATTCAAACACACGGTATGTCATAGTAAATTAAAAGCAGAACAATTATTTGAAATATGCTAAAAAGTTCTGTGAAGCGAAGACGAACTACATATTAGTGCAAATTAATTTAGAGCAGATATCAATGTGAGCAATGTGTTATTAGTCAGACAAACAACAAACCACCAGCAGTTAATGAATGACCAGGAGTCATTCATTAACTGTCATTTGTTTTCCCAGTACAGGTAGGTGTTGATGACGTTAACATGTATTTAATTGTGTCTGTGGATGAATCAGACACAAACTAACTACGTGTGTCACTAATATTTGACAGATATTACACAACATCTCTGTTTTTATAATCTGATTATGTAATCTGGTTATTCTGTTACTTACTACCTAAAACTGTTTGTACGCAGGTATTGCACATACATCTGAGTGTCTATCATTAAAGTAGAGTGGACACATCCCCAGTTAACAATAATAAACATGCATAGTCATTATCAGAGGTTACAGCACTTTTACCTTTCTGGCACTGGCTACCTATCGGCTAATTATTCCCCAGGGACTCTTGACCCCTCTCATGTCCTGCAGGAATACTAATAGAGCAACACTGAGCTCTTACTTCCTAGCCCAAATCCATGTATTTCTTTCCGTGACCTGAGAAATAAATTGAGATGCCACCCATGTCTGCCTAAAATACCAAAGATATCCAAGTGACAAGAAAGGAGAGTGATTCAAGAGACACGTTTCCCCAGACTTTAGCCTTTAAAAATAGACATATAATCCTACATATACACCAACCCCTTAATTTATCTCACTTTCTCTACTTTTATACATGTCATTTATTTCAAGATTATGCACATTAACCTTTCTAAACTCCCTGCTCGAATCCACTGGAGTAGTTAAATATTTAATAGGTAAATTACATATTAAATTAGTTTGCTGACGACATGGTGCATTAGCAGGCATTGGAAATAATCTGTACACTCAATCAACTTTGATTATGCTGTACGTGAAAACTATATAATTCATGTTAAAGTAGAACAATTATCCTGTCCCTATGTTTTTGTCTGCAGTTGGGAAACTTACAGGAAACACAAGGAGGTGTTCATGGGACCTTGATGGGTTTCAGGGTGTTAAAAATCCATTAGCAATGCACTATGTTTCTCAGTTATCTCCAAGCTGTGGTGAGAACCAGCAGCACTTACCAGCAGCCTGTGGTGGCATCTCCCCACTGAGACTGTGGGATAATCAGAAACATGGTCCAGGTGGTCCTTTCAAATGTAATGTTTAATTTATTTTCTTGCATTCACTGATAATTGCATTTTTATGACTGCTCCTACAGTATATCAAGTGGTTACCTCACATGAGAGGCATCTTATTGATCTTAAAACTTCCTCAGACATGAACCCTGAGGATACATGTGAGATTTGGGCACGTTTAGACAATTTACGTTGTAGTCATACCACTTCTCATGCACAATATTTCATGAAACAGGAAGTTGGTGTAAACGCATGGTATATTGTCCAACTGGCCCCAAATCTTACATACAATGACTTGTATTGTTCACGACTGAGTCATAGTCATGAGACAAACATTTAGTTTACATAGAAATGACACTGTGTGGTCTTGACATAAAATAGAGCGGAATAATGTTTTTCAAGCGTGCGTTCTCTAGCCATCATAGTAGACACATGCAGGAAGTGGTGTAAGATTAATGTTTCTAGCCACCTGACAATACTTAGTCCATGATAAACTCTATGATAAATGCTCCTTTTAGTTTACATAAGCAGCAACCTCCAGGTTTGAGATGTCAAGCTCATGTGTAAGTGCCTTTAGCCTGCAATCTCTCTTATAGCCAGCAGAGGGCGACTCTATTGGTTGCAAAAATAAGTCTGATTGTATGGAAGTCTACGAGAAAATGATCCTGCTTCTTACTTGATTCAGTACTTTAGTAAACATTTTACTGGCAAGTCTGTTTTCTCAATCACTAGTTCATTGAAGCACAATTTATTTATTAAAATAGTTTGCGATTTAGAACAAAAAAAGACAATGAGGATTTTGGTTGACCCTCTCAACCAAATTAGTAAAGTTACAACTGTAAAAAAACAAAACAACAAACATATCTAAGATGCCTTAATGCGTTGGTGATAAATATCTGTGGGGAGTTCACTATGACAACATTAACATTACACATTTTAGCCCATTGTTGATACAAAATTATTATGATTTTAGCAGTTTTGAAGCGAAGAATAATTACTAAATATTATTAATATTTGCTTTTAACTTTTACAAATCAAGCGAATGCTAATTGGCCATTTTTCAGTTTCGCAGGTCACGTCACGTCAAATGCTACTCACAAGTGTTACCGTCACTTCATTAATTAGTACTTTGTTTGTGACGTGTCCCATCAAAATAATGAGACACCATTAATTATTAACGATAATTCATCTTCATATTTATTATTCATCGTCCATGAAGCCCAGAGGGAGGCTGAAGGAGGGCCAGAGTTTGGTGACCTAAAACTTCATTATGTGTCTCAAGGTAAATAGAAAGACAACTTTCCTCTCCCTGGTGTGGGTTTACCGTGGGTCAGTCCCACCTCCGGGGCTGATGACGAAGGTGATGATGAGGATGTTGACGTACAAAGATTTGTGTGATTGTGTGTGTTCACTGTGAAAATGAGCATTTGCCTGCGTGTGTACAAGTTTAAGAGTGTACATTAGAGTAACGCTGAGTGTGCTTATGGCATATAGAAGACCCTCTTAGATTTCCCCTCCTCCCCCTTCGTCATCCCTATTCTGTGTAAATGAAAATGCAAGGCTATATTTGGACAGAGCTGATGTCACAAGTGGTTTGAGCGATGAGCCTATAACTGTTGGAGCCGGTTTGTGTGACAGTCCGACAAACCCTGGACTGCTACAGTGACAGACTGGGATCTGCTGGGTACTGAACACAACTCAAAGTAAGTTCTCTGTCTTTCCTCAGGCTTAGCTTGGCTTTTTATACAAGTCCAATTGGTTGTTTTTATTTGTATACAAATAGTTTTCTTTGAATTTAAAATCTCTACCTCTTTCAGGATTGTGTTTTCTTTCTTGAAATTTGACAAAACACTGAACTACTGCATATTATTATTTGAAAATGTAAATGGTTTCTAAGGACACTTTAAATAGGACTTGTCGCACAACAGGGAAATGTGCCATAAAATGATGATGTAGAAATGTGGGATTATTTTATCTATTGTAAGAAAGCATCACAAAAAGCCATCTATACAATAATACTTTTTTTTTAAAATCTGCACACAACACAAGAATAACTATTCCGACTTGAAATTGATTTGGATCAGTCCTTTTTTTAATGCAAAATGTCCAATACTTCTAATTTTCTATTATCAGATCTTCTATATTAAATAAATGAATTATAATTTGGTTTAAGATTGTTGGTTGGATAAAAAAAAAGCATTTGAAAGATATTGCTTTGGCCTGAGAGAAATAGTGAGGGGAATTGTTTTGTAAATGTTCTCCTATGTTAACACATTAATACATTATTAAAGAAAATCATCAACAGATTAATCCATATAACAATTATTGTTTGTTGCCAACCTAATTATAACTATTAAGGTGAGCTTTTGCAGGTGCTGGTGTACAATCAATGCTGAATTATTGAGCAAATATTTAATTGTGTATTCTGTTTTTGTCCTAATTGTAATGACACGCATCTATGTAATTTGAACTCTTACATTTTGTACGGATGATAAAATTGAATTGGTGTCTTTGTTCCTGACTTTTGGCCGGGTGTTTTTGGTTATATATTGCACGCAAATTCCTCTGTTTTCAATAGCCTTCTGTAACCATGAATCAAGTGCTGTTCTTGCTGTGTTGATTCAGGTAATCACCCTACAACATGGATCACTTGAAGATGTCTGTGCTCCTCCTGATGCTGCTTGTGTTGCTGCGCTGCGTCTCTGCTGCCCCACGCTACAGGTGAGTTCATATAGGGGGGTGTCGCTCAGGATATAGTGTAGTCATCCATTAAATGGAAGTGATTATATCCCCAGCCCCTGCACTCATTTAATATGTTCATGTGTCCTTGCAAAATACTTAACCCCAAATTGCTCCTGATGGCAATGTGTCAAAGTTTTCCTTGACCAGGTTGCACATTGGCAGGCTCTGTCTGAATGAATATGTGTGAATGAGTGAATGCTGACTTCTGTATGTAAAAGCGCTTTATGAAATGCAGTCCATTTACAATGTGGCTGTGCACTCATTTAGTGGTTTAAGATTAGGGGCAGAGTTCAAAGACTTTCACTTAGCTGAAGTGTTGATCATAACAGATCTGAGGTCAGTAGACAAGCAGCTGAATATCATGGAGATTGTGTGATAAGTAGGGCTGTAATGCTCTGTGTGAGGAGCCTCAGGGCATTGATAACTCTGGAGATGGATGCCAATTGTGCCCGTGTGTGGGAAAGTGCAACTGGTGAGGAGCTAAGTGCCCACTTTTTCTTCTTGCTCTCGGGACTAGTGGATGTTTTGAAGAGGGTATGATCAGCTATCAGTGTAAAACTGTTTGGCCCTTTTTCCCTCTGTAATGCAGGTACTTCAGTCCCAGCTCATCCAGCAAGCAGGAAAGTGATCTCCCAGACAGTGACGGCTGGTTAGTTCCCGGGCTGATCTCCAACCCGTTCCTCGGGTTTGTGAGTACACGGCCGCAGAGGGGGCTCACAGCCATGGACAGGTAACAACATTATGAAAACCACCAGCATCCTTACCGGAAAAAACATTTTCTCTGTATTGTGATGTCTGATTATTTCTGTGATAACTTTGATTTAGCCACCGCATAGAGAAGAGAAAATGCAACACAGCAACCTGCGTCACCCAAAGGCTATCAGACTTCCTGGTGCGCTCCAGTAACACAATTGGTACCGTCTACGCACCGACCAATGTGGGATCTGGCACCTACGGAAAAAGGGAGCTCTTGTTGGCCCCCAACTACCTGCCTCTCTAACAGCTGACGAACCTCCACCAGCACTCCCACTGCTCTGATGATATAACCAGACATCTTATGTAACAATGATTGTGAGAATGACGTTACCGACGATGACACTGATGGTGATGATGATGATGATGATGATGATGATTAATAACATCTAGTTTATTTTATAAGAAACAGTGCCTTTAATTTAAACCTTCAAAGACAATGTGTTTTTTTGTGCTGGCTTTGTGTGTGTGTTGTGGCTCTGTGGATACTGTTTTGCAATGGCATGAAGTAAAGAAGTAAATAAAAAACAATAAATAAAAGAAAAAAAATGTAAAGCCATATGAAATAAATGTTGATTTTGATAATAAAATTGTGAACATATATTTTAAAAAATCTTCATGCGTTTGAAACAACATTATTACACATCATCAGCTAGTACTACATGTATTACATTTGTGTAAACAGTTCCCAACTTGCTTCCTCATGTCCCAGACAAACCTCAGAATTAACCTGCACAAATAAGGGTTTCATCATGTGTTTCTGCACAACCTTTTCCAGGAATAGTTTTTGGGAAGTTCACTTTCTAGCCTAGAGCAGCTTTCACGTGATATGAAATTGTCACCATGCCTTGCTTTCTTGTGTCACTTCTGGCTACATCACCTACAACCGTTATATATTATGGTGATTTGATAGGTTAGCAAATGTATTATCTTTTCAATTTACACACGGCATCTATTGCACGTCTGTCCGTCCTGGGAGAGGGATCCCTCCTCTGTTGCTCTCCCTGAGGTTTCTCCCATTTCCCCCTTTAAACTGTGGGTTTTCTCCGGAAGTGTTTCCTTGTACGATGTGATGGTCTAAGGACAGAGGGTGTCGTTTTGTCATACTGATATTCTGTACAAACTGTGAAGTCCACTGAGATAAATGTAACATGTGTGATATTGGGCTATATAAATAAACATTGATTGATGGTTAGCAGCAACCAAGCTGTCAAATGTCCCCCTTTCATCACATTCACTTCCAGACATATTCACATTCAGAGCCCAGACTGAGCTCATTCTTCTACTCATCACATCCATATCTTTGACATTCTCTTATTCTTATTCTCCATATGGAGGTTTCCTATTCTACTTATGGCTTCACCAACTCTTTAAAATACATGATGTCACAATGAGGTCTTATCACCAGAGACTATATTTCTCATCCATTTGTGCATGTCAATAAAGCTATTCATTCACTACAAATGAAGTCTCTCCTGATTGAAATGTAGCTGGAACTGCAGCAGCAATTTAGCTTAGCTTAGTTTAAGCACTGAAAATAGAGGGGTAACAGCTAGCTAATAAACCGCGGGTACGAGCCATTAGTGCCCAGCAAATTGTAATTTATCACTTCAGTTTATGCACAGATTAGACACGTATCATATGGTGTGTTAATTAAGTGAGATTTGTAATGATAAGGACTGATTAAAGAGTTGAAACAGCTAGCTAGTACGTCACTGGTGTTTCAGCACACTCAAACCTGCCCTAAAACAGCTAATTGTATTTTTCAGACTCAAGGTTGCGTAAAGATTAGCCCACACACATATAACACAATGTATGAATTAAATGAGTTATTTCCATGTGTTTATTGGTAGATTTGGATCCCTTTGGACAGAGCAAGGCTGGCTGTTTGCAGACTCCAGTCTGTATGCTAAGCTAACAGTTGCTGGCAGAAGAAAGACAAGAAAATAAATAGGCAAAATTCTAGCTATTGCTTTAAGGCCAACCAAAAAGCTATCCTATCATCTATTGCTCTGAGTTAATTTTATAAACACCACTTTCTTCTCATGAAATATTTCTCTAAACGATTTTATATTTTGGTGAATAACCAGTTAAAACCCTAAATAAGATTGATTGAGGGGAGAGAGATCACATGTTGTTCAGATGGAGTTACAAGTCATAGCTCATGATCTCTTTGAATTCTTTGTTGTTTACATGCTGTTGTTTGTTTATCCTGTGAATTATTGTTGTATTCTGCAAAGGTGTGTTTTAAATAGCAGTTGTTTAAATAGCAGCTTTTTCAATGAATTTATTATTTATTTAGTCAAGATGTGAAACATGTTAGTATGTATTTGTACTTTTTAATAAAAACCTTTAGCATTTACAGGCCAAGTAGAGAAATATAGTCAGGTTAATTAGCTGTGATCCCATAATGCGATCAATAATGGAGGCTATTAACCCCAATTTCCCGGGCTCCCCTTTACACATTTCTATTTAACTCCTGGTGATAGTGTACAGTAATTTGTGGCATTTTGGAATAGAGAAAAAGTGGCTTAATTTAATTCAGAAGCACCCCCACAGTCTATTGAAATTAATCCAGAAAAAAAGAGCAATTTTTATCAATGACAAAATAAAAAACGTGTTGCATAAATGAAATACAGTGTTCTTAATTTATGAGCAAACACCATTATCCAAATTTCTTTATATGTGTGATCACAGTGCTGTATCCAATGTAGTCATGTGCTCTGTAGAGGTTATTCAGGGTATCCTAATGAAAATCAAGAGGGTAGGTATGACGCACAGCATTAACCCGTGTTTGATTACCAGTGACCTAATCATCTCAGACACTGACATCAATACTCCCATGGATGGTGAACAACGGCATAAAAGGTTTTTCAAAAATAGAACAAGTGCCGGCTTTTGCTGATGAATCCAAAAACAATGGAGCCATTATCGTCCAAACGCCCTGCAGAGAATGGGGATCGTGTCAAGATCTGTCACTTACTTCATGTAAAACCACAAATGGCACTGTGCTTCAACTGTTATCCGGTGGTGAGTTGTTTATCACTGCAGTAATGACGGAGGATGAATGTTTTGATGGAATTTTAGATATGATTTGCAACCACATTAATCTCTGACATTAGAGATACAATGGAGATCCAAATATAAACATAACAAAGGACTGTAACCTGCTCCCACTTAATTGATATACAGGCCCGTTAATGCATAGACTAGAACTAGACACCAACATATGTTCTTATGTTAGCAATGACATAATATGCTGTTATTGTCAAATATTACTCTCACATATGTAATGCACTCACACTTTCCTCTCGATGCAAATAAACACTGTACAGCAACATATTAAATTATGCATTAAGTATTAGTACAGAATTATTTGTTACTGTACACTTCTGTTCCAATTAGTATCACCTAGCAAATTGACTTTATATTTTCCCTTGATGCCTTGTTTATGAGAGGAAGTGAACGCTGTTTAATTGCTGTTATTTTTTTTAAAGGTAGCCCCTACTTTAATTGTTTTTTGACCAATTTAAATGTATGATTTTATAAACAAGACAATCGGGACATGATAATTAAAGGTAGGGGTAAAACAGGTAACACTTGTATGTGATGTTACCATAGGATTTTACACTGCAGATATGTGGAATACTGTTAATCACAGAAAAATACTTAATTATGTTAGTGTTAACAAATAATTACATGTAAGTGACGCCTGGAACACCTGGATCCTTAAACTGAACAAGCTTCATGGATTAACATTTTACATCTGGTATTTAACCATACCTGCGGGTGCCTTCAGTCAAGTGTACTGCAAGACTTGCCTTTGAAAACGTTTCCTGCTGCTTGCCGTAGTTAATTGTAAACAAGGAAGTTACGTTTCTTCAGTGCACTGGTTGGCATGTGCAAAAGAAGAATGTGGTCAGCTAGCTATCACAACAATTTACTAAGAGCATTTTAGCACTATAGCCAATTGCCAATAGGTTTTTTAAACATTTACCAACGTCTCCATGTAGAGAGAAATCTAATATAGCAACCATTTAGACATCAAATGTAAAAGGAGCTAGTGTTAGCTAGTTAGCGTTAGCTTAGCCATTACCTTAAAGAATGGCCAATAGAAAAGAGAAAACATTTAGGTTTATAATTGTAGGAGGCGGCATTGCGGGTGTCACATGTGTTGAGCAGGTGAATATGAATTTGTGTAGGTGTCTACAAAACAAATATATTAACCATAGGCTTTATTACTTTAATGCATGCAATGTAGCTACTTAACATTAACCTTCATTTTCATTGACAGCTGTCATCACAGATTCCGTCAGCTGACGTTGCTCTGATCACAGCAAGCCCCCATATCAAGACCGTGACAAAGTACAGACAGGTCAGGATGATGATGATGATGATGATGATGATGATGATGATGATGATGATGATGATGATGATGATGATGACCTTTACAACACATTGTTTATGTACACTAACAGATGACATGGTTGCTTCCTTGGTGTCCCAGCTAATTAATGCATCACCAGAAAATAATATAAAGAAAATGTCAATCAAAGGCCATTCTCCTTATCTTGCACCCTTTCTTTTTGGCTTGGCAAAGGTTTCCAAGACACTGGAAGAGTTTGATGTTGAGGAACAAGCATCCAGTGTTTTGGAGGAAAAGTTTCCCAACCTGACTGTCATCCACTCTGCTGTCAAATCCCTTCACACACGGTCACATGTAAGTAGCTGTTTTGGAGTGTGTAATGGTAATAAGACGTTGTATCTGGTTGGATTTGCTTTATTAGATAACAAGAACAATATGTCTATGTAACTGTAACTTAAGCCACGCATGCTGTTATTCCAGATTAGTTGTTTACTTATTAAAATGTATTAACAATACAATTCAGACAGTGATTTATTGCACTACATCTCAACATAAGGTGTATTTACTATTATCTGTCTACTATCGCCACCTTGTGGACATGTGGTTACAGCATGTGATCTAATCTAACTAGTTAGTGAAAAGACACATTACTTTTCAAAAGGAGAAATGAATAGCTAAGCTGGATGTGAGAACGATTCACTATTTCCCTTTCTTCTTTCTATTCTCAGTCTTTGGAAACTACAGATGGCCGGGTTTTTGGTTATGAGAAGCTGTGTATCTGCGGCGGGGGAAGACCTAAGCTCCTAACCCAGGAAAACCCTTACGTCCTGGGGATACGGGACACAGACAGCGCCCAGGTACAACCCCATCACTCTGGATGCTTCTATTTTCATCGACATGCAGGTCTGAACTAATAAGGAAGTTCTTACAAAAGCAAGAAGCAGTTTGAAATAGAACAAAGAAAAGATTTACTATTTTCTTATTTCTGTGATGTTTCTGCTATGATACAGTCATTTCTAGAACACTGTTTACAAAGGTTCATCCAGTAACATTTCAACAACTGCCGCTGCTACAATGTCTTTATTGTTGTCAGTTTTCAAAAATGAGGGCAATAAAAACCTGCATACAGTTGTACAATGTAATAATACATGCTTATTATCTGGTGTGTTTAATGATTCATGTAGTTGTTTTAAATGTCATTTTACTTATTGTATTAGTTGTGTTGCTTCTGTTTTGCTGTTCTTGTGAATGTTTTTGTCCTCAGTGGTGAAGACCGATCATCCTGCCTGATTAAATTACATTATATTAATCTCAGCAATTGAATGCAGTAGGATGAAAACACAAGTCAGAAGTTACATAACAACAGCAAAAAACATGTGATGCTTAACAGTTTCCGGTGTTTATTTGTTTCAGGAGTTACAGAAGCGGTTATCCAAGGCAAAGAGAATCGTTGTTGTTGGCAATGGAGGGATTGCACTGGAATTAGTGTAAGTGAACTATGATCAAAATACTGAAAACAAAAAAAACAATGTGTACATTTCTCCTGAATGAGAGTACATGTTCTGCACAGGTATGAAGTGGAGGGTTGTGAGGTGATCTGGGCAGTGAAGGACAAGGCCATAGGAAACACCTTCTTTGACGCGGGGGCCGCACAGTTCCTCATCCCATCTCTGGAGGCTGACAAACCAGAAAAAGACGCTCCCTGTAAAAGACCTCGCTACACCACGGAGGAACCAGCGCCTGGAGGATCTCACACCTTCACAGCAGGTCTATCTTTGGTTTATTCCCTACATGTGGATTTCTCTTCTTCTCTTTTCGTAGAATCTTTCCGACCGACATAAACATTTAATGTGTGTTTTCAGATAGAAATGCGCGAAGGCAAGGTTCTAGTTCTACAGAGGCTGGCAGTGCCCTCGGCCCAGACTGGCATGAAGGGATAGTTCTTCAAGGTTCAGAGCAGGTGAGATAGTGTGTTTATCTTTGATATTGAGAGCCTCTGTGGGATTCCTAAAGCATGGATCAGCTTGGGAGGTCTATACGTGTAGATATGACCTTCTGCTTTGTGATACCTTCCTCCTTTTCTCCTCCACCTCCTTTCCCTGCCGGTGTGTTCAGGGGACACGCAGAGTTTCACTGGAATATCAGTGTGAGGTGGAAAAGATCTTCACCTCTGAGGAGCTGCTCAATTCCCCTCCGCAAACACTCGGACATGAGAATGGTGAGAACCAGACATGCTGCTGCTCCATCTGAACTCTGACTCATCCTTCCCTTTTATGTCAATTCAATTCAATTCAAAACCTTTATTTATCCAGGTAAAATCCCATTGAGATCAATGATCTCTTTTTCAAGGGAGACCTGCAGCAGTAGGTTCCACAAGAAGACATAAACAACAGAACAACAAAAGGACATCATACAGCAAAATGTACAGGGATTACAATTTACATATTTAACCACAAGTACAGGTACCAACAGCATCTGATTTTGTAGCATCCAACCGAGCTTTAAAAACATGTAGTGGTACTAGCTTGGTAATTTTCCATTCTTTTTGCAGACTGTTCCATGTTAGTGGAGCTGCACATCTAAAAGCTTTCTTCCCTAAGACAGTCCTAGCACTTGGCACATTTAATAAAACCACAGCATGCGATCTCAGGCAATAAGTACTTTCAATTCGCAGAGAGATCAGGGAGCAGATATAAGATGGTAGTTTATCCAACATGGCTTTGTAAATGAAAATGTGTCACTTTTCAACCTTTTCTCTCCTCTCAGTAGGATCTTGGCCAGTTTACATCAAACTGACCAACGGTAAAACGTTTGGCTGTGATTTTGTTGTCAGCGCCACCGGTGTCGTGCCAAACACTGAGCCATTTCTCCATGGCAACAATGTAAGTAAACTCATATATGACAAATAAATACGATTTGCTTTGAAGGGTCTCAGATTCAAGTAAATCCTTCTGTTTCTTGCCATCATATGGTCACATAACTGTACAGCTAGTAACTAAAGCACAACAAATGGCAACAATTTTGTTCAAAGAGTATTAGCTCTGCCATTGTGAACAGGACCATGTCTTGAAAATAATTACAAAGGTAGGCTAGTTATGAAAGAGAAATTAGAAAGAATTAGCCTTTTATTTTGGCTAACACTACAAGTCTGCATCTTTTAGTACGCCATATTGGATGTTAAGTGAAGCAGTTGGGTGTTAAGACCTCTAGATGTCACCAAAGGACAGGTTTTCTTTTATCACTCTTGGTTTAAAAGGATTTCACCCCAAAATATAAATACAAATATATATATTTTTAACTGCGGCGCAATTTATCACTCTATATTGTTTTGATGAGGGTTGCCAAGTGTTATTCTCGCTGTCTGATCATTATTTCTTGAAAGAGACATAGCTGTTAAATGTCTTTAATGTATTTTTGGTGCTTCCGGCTCCAAAAGCTGAATGTCAATCCAGATAGATTGATAGCACTAAAGGTAAAAGGAACAACATTGTAGATTTTTGGGGGAATTGTCCCTATAAGCTTGAGTTCCCAATGAAAGGCTTTCCCTATGTACAGCCACCTTATCAAAATGAACGTATGTTTTACATCAAATACTTTGCATATTGCTTTGTGTCTCCTTTTTCTCATTATAAAGTATTAGTCATATATTTGGTATGAATTCCTTTTTTTTCTTCTTTTCGGTTTTACCTTTTTTAGTTTGCTCTGGCAGATGATGGGGGCCTGCAGGTAGATGACCACATGATGACATCAGAGCCAGACGTGTATGCTGCAGGAGACGTGTGCACTGCATGCTGGGAACACAGCCCGATGTGGCAGCAGGTAAACGATCAAGTCATTAACCAGTTCAGCCGATACTAGAGTTGTAAATATGCCATCTGAAAATGATTCTGATATATTTCATGTATCATCAGTTTTCCCATACTGCTCACAATTCGATACAAACCAATGTTATTTGATTCAGTTCTGTTCATTCAAAAAGTATATAGCTCTACAAATTAAAATGAGCAATGGGAAAATAGGGCCAGACATAAATGGTTGCATTCAGCACCACTACACTGCACCTGGCAGTTTGTCCTGAATCTCGTCAGTGTAGGTTTCAGTTCCCATGGCATTGGAAGGAGAGCTAAATATAACTATGTTTCACCAAGGCGTTAGATAAGTCTATAAACGGCTGCAAAGCTGAAAAGTTGAAAAAGAGTGTTATAATTTCACCTAAACATGTGAAAGAGTTGTTTCTGTGCTGTGTGCAGATGCGTTTGTGGACGCAGGCCCGTCAGATGGGCTGGTACGCCGGGCGCTGCATGGCGGCACAAGTCCTGTCAGAACCAATAGAACTGGACTTCTGCTTCGAACTCTTCTCACACATTACCAAATTCTTCAACTACAAGGTAGGTGACTTTCCACTGCAGGGGAGTGCATGTGTTGAAATAATAACTCATATGTTAATCATCTACCCTACAAATTATAACCATTACTTTTAAGGTGGTTCAAGGTCCCTTCAAAAGTCTTAGTGCTCAATTCAGATATAGTTTGGCTTTTTACATATTTTTCTTTCCAATGTGGCCAATATCAGATTACATTGTGAACTGGTCATTCTAAATAATGCAACTCACATGCACTACAGTGTCTTACTGTACAGAAGAACACATGTACGCCTTTAAAGATAGCATTTCGTTTTATTTTTAAGTTAATGTGTAAAAAAAAAACACCTACAAAGTGGCCTGAATCAGAGTTGAAAAGGTTATATCTGATTTGGCTGACTTTTGCCTTCAGTCTGATTATTAGCCTCTTGTTCAGTCTGAATATTAGCCTTTTGTTCCTACCTCTAGGCCAGGGGTGGCCAACCCGCGGCTCTCGAGCCGCATGCGGCTCTTTGCCTAGTTTCATGCGGCTCTTCAGTTCATATCGAATTTTATATGTGTGAGTTTGGGGGAGAGACACTGACTCCTTACTAGTGTTGCACGGTGTACCGATACTTGAAAGGTACCACGATACCCTGCCGTTAAAAACGTTACGATTCCTCCGTTTCATTAGTATCGGTACTTTAAGAATGACGGGGAAAAGTACTCCGGTGAGAAAGCGCCGTTTTAATAAGAGCCGTGTGTGTTCAGCGCTCTGCTTCCACTCCCTGCACTGCAGCCGTGCCTGCATTCCCTCCCCTCTCAAGCACGCTCTAAGTCCCTCCCCTCTCTCGTGCACGCGCTAGCTGCCAGAGCATGTGAGAAAACGAGAAGCATGGCTGCAAGTGGGAGTGCAACTGCCGCTGCGCCTCGGCTTGTTGACAAAAAAGACGCCAGGAGCGAAATTTGGAAGTATTTGAGCTATATCTCTGACAGTGAGGGCAAGCCTACGGACACCACGAGGCCTGTCTGTCAGACATTTATTAATTGTATTTAATACGAATTCTTGTCATTTCTTTTATTTATTGTTCTCATTGTTTAAACGTTTGTGTTATGGTTATGGTTCTGGTGTGAAATAAAGCACAATAATTACATTTAAGACCGTTTCCCTTTTTTTAAGAAAATATCGAAAAAGAATCGGAATCGCAATTCTTGACTTGGTATCGAAAACAAAATGTTGGTATCGTGACAACACTAGCTAGCTACTCCTGACAGTTAAACCTGATATTTAGTAGGTCTGTTAAGTATTGAATGCTGATAATTCTGACGTAATTTGGCCGGTCAAAGTTGTTTGGGCTCGGATAAAATCGCTCCGTTACTTTCGTCCCGTGTTATGTATGTGTGGTGTCAGTGTGAGAGGATGACAGCGCGTATAATTTTGATGTGGCCCAAGAGCCAATCACAATAATACCTGCGATGCAGTGAACCAATCACCTTTGAGGGGGGGGGGAAACCTATCGTTGATTAAACATTATCCAGTGTTTCCCCTACCATTGTCTTGGAGGGGCGCTGCGCCCCGCCAACGGAGCCCCGCGCCCCCCCTGAAATTCAAGGTGTTTAAAAAATATATATAATTTAAAAAAAAAAAAATATTATATAGCACCAAATTGCAAATAATCTATATCTACTGTCACTTTTCACATTGAACATGTGCTCTTTTATTAAATAAACTAAACGCTTTCATTTTAAGTTGTGAGTTTAGTGTTTTTGACCCTAAGAAACACTGATGGATTAATCAATAACAATAATCCACAGCTCCTCTCTCTGCTCCAGAGGATTTAAAAAAAATATATCCCAATGCCACAAAAATGCATCAGTGACGTGGTTGAAATCTTGTCTCCAGAAAACAAAAAACTGAAACAAGCGGTATCAGTGACTGTGTGTTTGATGTGGCTCTTTGCAGTAACATAGAAAACATGTGGCTCTTAACCTCTGACTGGTTGGCCACCCCTGCTCTAGGCTCATTCCCACTGTGCATTTAAACAACTTCCTCTCTGCTGGTCATTCACAGGTGGTCCTGCTGGGGAAGTTTAATGGACAGGGGCTGGGGTCCGACCATGAGCTGCTGGTACGCTGTACCAAAGGCCTGGAGTATGTCAAGGTGATACTTAAGAGAAAAACAGTACACTTTTTCTGTTGTGTGTTAATGTACATACATGTCTGAAATGTAAGCAGTTATCTCTGTGAACAAAAGTTAACATATGAATGCAGATTCCAGAATTTATTTTTGTTATTTGCATTATTCTTGTTTCTTTTTGTGGTCCATTTGAATTGCTGATTTGTCAATAATACTTTCAAAAGTAGAATAGGATGGGTAAATGTGGACAAAGCCATTTTCCAACATTCAATCTCACATCCCATTAGATATTGTCTGCCGATGATTAAGCTTCTTTTGTTATATTAGTGTTAGCTTGTAAACTCGCTACTTGTGAAACAATCCACTCCATTCTTGTCTCTTGAGTTGCTGAACGGACTGTAAATAATGACTGCCACAAAAAAGAGTAAGTCCTTAAATTGTATACCAGCATGCCACACAGGAACCCTCAAAATAAAGGCCCTTGCTTCCAAAGTCGTATCGTCATCAGACCTACAGCTGATGTGTTACGCCATTATGGAATCACAAGCTTTTTGGATGCTGTTAGACATTCCTGTGGCACCAAATGCCATCAGGAAGATTTTCCGTTTGATTGATTGTCGCAGTGTGAAAGAAACCACTGTTTTTCTGTGGATATGGTCTAATGCTGCTATTGAGCCAGAGGCAAAACATCAAACTGATTTTACCCACTATTGGAAAAATCAACATGTGTGATTTCATTTTCACACAATTTACCGCTGTATTCCTGTTCCAGGTCGTTCTCAGTGGAGGTCGGATGGTGGGAGCTGTGCTAATCGGGGAAACAGACCTGGAGGAGACCTTTGAAAACCTGATCCTCAACGAGATGGATCTGACACCCTATGGAGAGGAGCTGCTGAACCCTAACATTGATATAGAGGACTACTTTGATTAGGCATGAGAGGAAAGAAATGAATTTCGAAAGACTTGCGAAGGCAAAATGCATTCTATCATGTCAGATTTAGTCCGTTTCTTTTTTTGTATTGCCGAGGGAAGTAGTTTTCTGATGAAGTAGCAATGATCTTAATTTTATTAAGACCCTTGTAAATGTAAGAATTATATTGATTTAAAATAAATTATTTTCAAAACCAAGAGTACTCAATTAGAACTTGAGTAATGTTTTAAAAAAAACGTTTTCATTTATTCGTAGCATGAATGTAAATCCATCACTTGTGGCAGGAATTAGACACTTAATCCACAAAGAAAGTGATACGTTCGGGATAATATGGCATTGAATAAAGATAATGTTTTTGTTGCTATGTTGTCTAAGTGACTCTTGATCAAATATCAACCTCAACTACGGCTCCTCCTGTGCCTCAGCAACCATTGTAACAAAATACATTATCAGGCGCACATAATGCGGTCTATTGTTCCTCGGATATGCTGCTCTTGGAGATGTTGCTATTCGAAAATCCCCTTTTAAAGGGACAAGAAACGATAGACGAAAAGTGAAAAGAGTCATCTCCACAATGAGAATTTAAATGACTAAAAGAGGTCAAACACGCATTTCAACTTTTTGGTTGGCCTGTAGATTTGCATTTATAGATGTTTGTTTTTTGGGGTCAGTGGTTCACCGGCATGCACCTGCCCACAATAATTTAGCTGCTTCTATTGGCTGATAAAGGTTGTTATGGCAACCTTGTGTTTTTACTAGCTGAGCATTATGTGACCATACGACCTACTAGTAATTAGGAGTATATGGGGACATGCTCCCTTATTTAGAACCTTTGCAAAAGTATCCAAAAGAGAGTAAATAAAGGCAGTAAACATGAATAAAACACCCCTTTACTAAAGAGACACTAAAGGTAGGACGACACCTTACACTTTAACTACACCTCCCACCTGGAAGTGTGAACCTGTGTGGGTGGAGAACAGGCATTGTTTACAAGAGTCAACGCTGCCCCATGGTGGCACATGTATCAAGATCAAATTAAAATCCCTGATGGATATGGAGGATGGGACCATTTGTGCAATGAAATCCCTAGTAATGTTTTACACAGTGTGTTACCAAGCAACTCATCAGACCTGGCATGGATTGTGTGCCAGCGTGAAACAGATATTACACGGCTGAACTGGCTAATGGTCAAGATGGAAATACACCACCATTGTTATGAAGTATATTTAGATTTATATATTTAGAGGGTCTCGGCCATGGGGAATCTTTGTTTCCTCTAGTGTACTTTTTATAAACCTAGTTAGGGTTGCATATATGTTTTTGCAAGTTGAAATTGACCTGCATCCTTGTTGCAACGATTATTGGTTTGAATTATAGCCTACATGGCATGCAGTAACTCTACCTTCTTTTAATGAATAATGTGGAATTAAAGATATCATAGAAAAGATATAATGGCACGATGAGCCCACAGAAAGAAACAGCTTGGATTGTCTTTGATAGATAACATGTTCTTATACTCTGTCACTCAGACCATAACTATAAATCAATTAATTATTAGTTATCTTAATGTGCAATGCAATGAGGAATAAAACAATTGGGTAAGGTTAGAGCTTTAACTCAGCAGAATCCTTAGGCCCACAACCACGAATAGGAACATAAATGAATTGCGTTCACAGAAAACCTTAGCTTTTTCCTTTACCGCTAACACATCAATTGTGTGTGTATGAGACTAGCAACCCGAATTAATTTAAGCTAAAATGTATCTATCCTCTATGTTTAACATTTGAAATACTTCGTTCGTGACAAAAAACTCATCTAATTTAAGTAGATTACGGATGTGACGTCAGAAGCGTAGTGCGTTTGCAGTGAATGCTCGTGTATATCCACCAACGTATTGCGAATGGAATAATAACTGAGAAGAATTTCGAGTTATATGTTCAATTCGTTATCGTGTGTGTCTTCTCAGTAAATTAATTTTGTTTTGTCATTTGTGTTAATCATTGCAAAAGCATAACGTTGCATCTTTACATGCTTTGAATAACTAAACTCCGCCGACGGTGCCCGCTGACGCGTTGATCACGCGCTTCCAGTGAGTCATTCGACTACCGGCATGCATTGCGAGAGCATTTTTTCTCTTGTGGGTGGTTTTTTTTGAGAGGCGTTGCCGCACACACCGATGACTACAGCAATATATAACCAGCCTTCGTCAGATATTTTCATACATTCACTCAGCATTTAGCCGCAGCATACCGTACGGTTATCGTCAGAGTTTAAGATATTTCAAGAAATAAAGATAAGCAATGGCAAGCTACATTCACGTACCCGACGAGGCTCCCGCTGTGCCCAAAATAGATGTGACAGTTGACGAAAGCGACTACAGATCCGGAGCTCTGAAGCTGATCAAGGAGCTGAGACCGAGTTGGAAGCCATCCGAGGTCAAACTCAAGGTGCCGATTATTTATTGTATTGTATCATTTTACTGCACCGTAAGTCTGGTTAGTATGACATTTCCTTCAGCTTGTAAATACGCGCTAAATTCGACATGAATTAGGTCATGGTAGTTTGGCCTGCTAACTATCCTGGGTATATTTACCAGAGGGAGATTGAACATTTAAACCAAGCTTTTAAAAAGAAGCATGAGCTTTTTACATATATAATATATTGTGTATATATATGTAATGTAATGTATCTAACCGTGCATATATGTATCTATGTACAGAGGATCAGAGTATAACTGAATTTCCCTACGAGGATTCCAATTTTTGTGGTATAAAAAAAGAAGCGATTTTAGCTAGCAACCTAGTCCCGGACCATATGACAACCTGAAGGTAGTTTATACTAATATATTCCTATGACACACGACACCAACTTTAATAATGATACCATATGCTAATGTTAATATCAAATAGCTGTTGACATCCACATTGTAAATCATGTCCATGGTATATTACTGCAGTCATAGTCACCCCCCCCCCCCCCCCTTTTTGCAAATAGCATTCCTAACACTTGAGGATATGACCAGACAGCGGGAGCATCACACCGCCTTTGACGCAGTTTGAAAACTATGCATACAGGTTGACCTGGGTGTTATACATGAACTAAAATATCGAATTAAACAAGTCCCAAAGGTCATTAACATGCAGGTATTTGTGTAGTTAGAGTAGAGGTGTGTCTGCCATCTTAATAGCCCACAGTTATCATCATTCTGTGAGGGATAGACACTTTCTGGAGTTTATGAGATTGGTTAGAGGGCTGACGAAGTATACATAGACTATTCCTGTAAACTTCTAGAAGAAACATGGATGACAAATAGAGCTTGACACCTGACTACTTAATGTAATCCTGCAAGTGTCCTATTCGGTCTTCCAAAGTCAAACATTTTTAAGTGAGGCAACAGAAAATGGAACATTACGACCTTAACATTAAAATGTTTTAGGCGAACCGTGAAACATTACAGCCTGGGCAAACACCCAGATATATTTCCCTTACACTAAGAGAGAGAGGGGGTGTGGCTCCACTTGGTAAACACGCTGGTCACATGCTTGCCTATATTCATCAATGGGGGGGAGAAGTGGAAACTCAGCAAATGCCTGCCATAGCTTCACAAGAAAAATAAAATTCCTCACCGTCCTGTTTTTCTCAGTCATTCCCTTATACAGCGAACAATTAGGGCTGGTATGTTAGCTCCACCGCTCCCCAAAAATGTTCCCAGAATCATGGCAGACAGTCCAGCTTAAATCAACTCAGACAAGCCTTCATTTTCTATTGCTACATTAATTCCTCTTTGCTTTAGTGTGGCTTGCCAGATACCGACTCCCCTCAGTAATTATGTAATACTCAAAACAATGTAGGTTTTTATGCACAGTACTTAAATAGTAAAATGCGGAGGATGGTCCTACTGTTGTTCAACTGTAGGCGTGTATCTAGTAGTTGAACCATAGGACAAATAATGATTTGTTTTACCCCTGATTCACCTGTTCTCTGCTTTTCCCCTTTCTTTCTCTGCAGTTTTTCACAGATGGGATCACCAACAAGCTGCTGGGCTGCTACATTGGTGCATTCATGCAGGATGTGGTTCTGGTCCGTATATATGGCAACAAAACAGAATTGTTGGTTGACCGGGAAAATGAAGTGAAAAGTTTCAGAGTACTACATGCAAACCGCTGTGCCCCACACCTATACTGCACCTTCAACAATGGCCTTTGTTATGAATTTTTGCAAGGAACTGCCCTGGAACCTGAGCACATACGCAGCCCGCCTGTGTTCAGGTAAAAACTAAATATTGCTTTGTCATGCAGCAAGGGTCAGGTTTTTTTTCTTCCAACAAAGCCACCCGATCGTCACCTAAATCGGTGGACAAGTCGTGTAGGCTTAACAGTTACACTCACACTAACAACCCCACCCTCACAAGATGTAAACAGCTGTCAGTCATTGCCTTAAAGTGTCTTTGAAAATGTAGGCCCAGCTAAAGAGAAATCTTTCAAGAACTGGTACAAATGACAACTGTTATATTCATAAATATAAAACAGTTTTAGACAACTGACATTCCACAACTAGCCAGGCGACATGTGGAGATGTGGTAGATATATAGTGAACTTCCTTAAAATGTGAATTTTTGGTGGAATTTAGTCAACTTTTTCTGCTGATGCTCTGCTTTAAATGCAAATGTTTCCTTTATTTTCTATCTTGCAGCCTCATTGCCAAGCAGCTTGCTAAGTACCATGTCATCCACGCCCACAACGGCTGGGTGCCCCAGTCCGACCTGTGGGTGAAGATGGGCAAGTACTTCGCTCTCATCCCCAAATACCTCAAGGACCCTGAGAAGAACGCCAGGTGAGGCCGCTTAAACATATTTTGCTTTGGTCTAAACATAAACACAGTATGAGGAAATACGATGTAAGAAAAGGAGCAAAAATAGAACTGTTTTAAAAAAAGAAAATGGTGTAAAGGTAAAAAACGTACAGAATACTCAGATGGAAGTACAGAGATTACACTATTAAAATGAACACGATTTGCTCACATCAAAGTAATGCATAGTGTTTATATAGGGTTCCAAGCATTAGTAGGGCCATCTGTGAGCATCTGTCACCTCAGTGTCCAAAAATCCAGATTTTAGAGGGATGACACAAACCCCTTAAACATATATTCTTCTTCTCCTCTGATTATTCCAATACAAAAATATTTTCACAACGTCATGGCCTTCTGAAATGAAGCGAGAGTGGTGGGAAAATGGTCAGCAATCACTGCTTTGTTGTAACGTATGCGTCACAACAACCATGTAAATCCACAGCCATTGTTTTTTGTTTTCCCCCATTTCAATTATTATGAATACCACAGTCAGCTGGTAAGTTATTTCCTCTCTGGTAGGCACAGAAAGTATGTGCGTGTTTTCCGTTGCGAAATGTATAGAACAATATGTACAGTTCATGAGTCACTGAACATGTTATCTGCAGGGTTTTTTTATTCGCTATAGATAGACAAATAACCTTTGAGTTGCAGCAATTAAACTATAGAGATATAAAAACAGGAAAGGAAGAACAACTCTTTCAAAAGTAGTGTAGTGATTCAAATATACATTTGGATTCAAAATAAATCAGATTGTTGAACAGATTATGACTAGTTGAAAGCTCATGGCTGGCCTGTTGAATATTTCTGTTATCTCCACGTGCATCTGTGATTTCTTTTATTAGCTCGGGCAGTGACGCAGCCCAAGCACGTCTGAGTACGTTTGTTGAATTCCTTCCATGCTCTCGGCAGGTGGGAATTCCCATTCAAGTTTTAGGATTCCTGGAAGGAGCGTTAACACAACAGAGCGAATGTCAATAAGCATGATGCGTCAAGAAGCAGCAGCCTGCTTTCGTCTGGCATCATGCAAATAAGCAAATCTTGTAATTATACCTTTATCCAAAACTGTGTATGACCTCTATTCCGGGTGTTAGTGTTGACACAAGACAATCCAGGCCAATTGAGTTTAGACTATTTGGGGCCCTTTGGCTCCATTGAGTCTTCCTTGTTTGACCTTTGTGTTTTCAATAACGACAACCTTTGTATATTTTGGCACTCAAAATAAATCCATAACAAGCGCTGACTTTGCAGGCAGTAGATTTCCGAGGAGGTTCCCAAATAATAAATAAGACACCCGCAACATCCGAAAAGTTAATGTATGTGAAACAAAAACAACGGAAACGTTTTGGACAACTTGGCATGTGGCTCTTAACCACGAGTATCGAAACCTACCCTTTTCTATTTTGTGTCACACACTGTTTATCATCTGTCTCTGTCTCATGATCATATCCTGGTACAACAAAATGTTAGCATCGCAAAGGCAATTCCTTATTTGCATAAAACAAATGGAATTTGACAAGGATATAGATGTGAGTAGTTAGCACTGTGCATGAGCAAAGTGTTAAACATTGTGAAACTAGAAATGCATTCTTCTTTAGGTAGTTGTAGTTGCTGATAAGCTGTAGTGAGGATTTAAGTCAAAATATTGTATTCTAGTAGTAACATTGGAAGGATTTCAATTCATCTTTTTATTTATTCTTTTCACAAAACTTATCATACTTTTGAGAAATGTTCCCTGTCTGCTAAAATTGGGTTTCTATCAGACAGCTGTTGTCACACTAAATTGATCAAATCTGACAAATATAAGCTTCTCTTGGCAGCAGAACTATTCGTCAGTAGTTTGTTCACTCTATAGTCTGTTGTACAATAGAAACCCATTCTGACTATAACTTAGTAAATATATTCATTTGTAGGCCGTGATGTATATTAACTATTATCTACCCATTCTTCTATTGTGGGGGAGTCGGAAAGCAGCCTGTGCGAAGTGAAGTTTATTTTTGAATTAGTCCCCTAAATGAAATGAAAGTGCTTTTTTAAAGTGCAGAATTGGAATCAACCTTCCTTCTATTAACACTCCCCTCTCTTCCTCTGTGCCCCCCCCCCCCCCCCCCCCCCCCCCAGGTTGAGTATGGAGGTGCCCAGCGCACGGTGCCTCCGAGAAGAGCTGGTGTGGCTCCAGCAGAGCTTGTCTGTGCTGGGCTCCCCTGTAGTTCTCTGCCACAACGACCTTCTCTGCAAAAACATAATCTATAATGCGGAGGAAGGTGAGTATTAACTGCACAAGTGTAGTCAAAGACGTTACTGTGTGACTGAATTGTGTTGTAGTGTGAACTGCATTGGTCTCTGCGCTCAGGTAGGATTGCATTAACTGCACTTCCTCAACCCTAGTCACATGCCTCACTCATTATCAGCGTTTGCATTGGGCTGCCGGCGTAGAATTAGAACGGTGAGAAGAGACAAACCTGTAATTTCACTCTAGAGAGATTTTAAAATGGGTGAAATCTAATATGTATGTTGATTGGAGGGTGTGTATCTGCTTCAAATACAAAAAGCACATTAAATCAAACAATCTGTTACTTATTTAACTTGACATTTAGGATTACAATCATCCATACCTTTTGATTAAATCCTGGGGGAGCCCCTGTAATAAAGCATTGTTCTGAATTAAAGGAGAATGAAAAGTTTTTAATTTGGAATCCATTTTAAAAAACTGTTGTCTATTCTGTCTTTCTATTTCTTTGCTGAACCTAGAACAACAGTAATCAGCCTGAACAAACAATGCCATTACATCATACCACATACCAAGTTGTATTGACAGCACAAGTTTTTGGTGCTTTAGAAAATGTTTTTTTTGGATGAAGATCAAGCACCCTCAGGGAAACGTGTACAAGTTTGCTTTAGCAGGCGGGGAAAAGACGAGAGTACCGGGGTTTTATATGCATGTGGGAGGCTGGGTGGGGTGTTTTGAGAGTTGTCAGCCCCCTCGTCGGCTCGCGGCGAGGGGCGGGGCCCTTCTCACAGCTCCTTGTGTCTAGCCTTTCTCCCATAGGAATGACAGCCGAGGCTGTGGCTGCCCTGCGCCGCCCTGCCCTGGGGAGGCAATGGAGAGAGACAAACCTCACGCTCAGGCGGCTTTGAGGGCCCTCGCATAGTCTGCCCTCTGCTCAGGCTAATCGGGATGAGTTCATGGCAGCAGTAGGAGCCACGTTACTACCTATTACCCTCCAATGCTACTCGAGTTTTCCCTCTGACAGTACAGAGGCTACGTACATTGCTGGTTATTACACTAATGTTTTTTTTAAGGTTTGCACTTTGAGTCACTCTGAGCACCAGCCAAATGCCTAAAGTGTCAAGCTACTTCTTGCTCCTTACTCCGCAATTTCCGCTCCATAGCATCAATATTGATCACTGGCAGACCGTATAAGTGGAAGAATGTGTCTGGCGATATTCTTTATATTTTTTATCAGCGACAAATCCCGTCAAAAAGACCGAAACCAACATTGAATTGATCAGATTAACATATTAATGTATTGCCTGTGTAGTCAAAACCCTATCTATAGCTTATTCCTCCGTGATAACAGCCCCATTGTTGTCGGCAACAGTGAGCCACAGTTCACTGGGTGACATGATTGATGCAGTTTATTTTGATCCAATACTGAAATAGTCAATAGATCCACTGTTTACTCATGCTTAAGCCTTTTTTGTGACCCCATTTTGAGAGATTTGTCTTGACGAGGGATGAATGGAGTTGTTATTGAGAGCCACAGACAGGTCGGGGCAGTTGGAAAGTAATAAAAGACGTACAAAAAGCCTTGTTGGTTTTGGTATTTTCATGGGTTTTGTTGTTATTATTTAGAATATCATCAGCTTTATCCCTTGAAGTGGAAACATGCTTCTGCAAAAATGCTTTGACCTCAGCACAGAGAAAAATATATTTTCTAGGACGCCTGCAGAATCTCATTTGAATTGTGGTTTTGCAAATGAAATAAGTGCTGACTTTAATACCGGTTTCATTCGATTTGCGCCAACACCCAGATCTCCCTAAATTATTGGAAATCCAATTGTAACTAACACAGGGAGCTGCGAATGTGTTGCACATGAATTGTATTCCTCGCACGACATGTTAAAGCCTGTGCCTTTGTATATACTTTGCAGACTTGCTGAATCATGTTTCAGGCTTCAATAAGGACAGCTGAAGTCATTGTTTTAGACATAATGAAGATTAAAAGCCATAATCAAAAGGAATGTTCCCTTATGACAGTAACTCTAGGTTAATCACATTATATATTAAGCCTACAAAAAGACTACTCCTACCAACGCCCTAATGAAGTCTATGACTTTAATTCCAGTTGCTGCGCTCTATACCATCTACACTGCAAACTCACATCCTCATTCTCAAAACAGAGTAGGCACGAAAAAAGACTGAATAGATACCAGGCTGTTTCCTGTCACTTCTCAGCTGTAGTTGAAACCACTTGTCTGCCAAGCATGACACCAAAAGTCCACCACTTCCTCTATTGATAAAAACATAAACAAGTAGGGGAATCTCCAAAATATGTCTCAGTTTTCCCAAAACACGGTCAAATGTTCCAATAGACTCTCAACAAGTGCTTTTTTCTTTCCTTCTCTCTTTTTGTCTCTCTACTGTGTCACGGGCTGCTTTAGTGGACCTGCTACTCTCACTTTACTCTGTTTGCATAGAAAAATAAACATGCGCTCATTTTACCAAGAGGCCGAAAGGAAGCCTCTAAAAAGATTCTGTCATTTGCAGAAGCTGCAGAGGTGTCACGCTGTTGGGTTCACAGTGGACCAATGGGAAGGGAGCATTGGAGGGGTGTGTTGTGAGAACTGGGAAGTGAGGTTTGCATGTATGAAGAGGGGAGGGTTGCAGCAGGGCCTGATATTTTTCGACACTGAGCGTGGGAGCAAGAATGGATAAAAAAAAAAAAAAAGACGAATATGTCCGTGTGAGAGTGAGCATGTGTGAGAGATGTGTTTGCCCCAACCTTTTCATCTGCTGCACAGGGGGGGCTATAGCCACTGCCTGGAGGTGTTCAGTTGTGTCCCGCTAGGACCTACACGCCACCTGGTAACCTACCTCAAAGTGTCTTTCTCTGTAGTCCAGCACCACCTCAAAACTTAATATTCCATATGTTAAGCCAAAGTAATTAGCCAAAAACCAAGAGTGGAGACATTGGAATAAATGTATTGTTGGTTAAAGTTATATTTTGTATTTGTTTATATCTCTGTAACAACCGGGCTTTTTAAAAGTAAGGGTTTGTATTTTGAGATCCACCACCACCATTTATTTAAAACCCCACTTCCCTCTTTGTTAACGTCAACACCTCATTAAGTTGCTAGCCTACAAATGCAATCAACACATTATTTGACCCCAAAATTTGATCTAAATGTTTGAAGCGACACTTCTTGAAAATATCCGAGGAGAATTTGAAGCATTCAAGTGGACCGTGGGTTGACATCAAGAAGTATGGGACCCTCGTACACTTTGTAAGACTGTAAAAAAAAAAACTTTTAAATGGGTGCGGCTCCAGAGTTTAGTGCATATGTAGGAGCTTTAATTGCAGTTGGCTCTCGTTATTGACGACTTCATCGTCTGTCGTGAGTCAACACAGATCAAAAGAAAGCGTGTATCAAACTGTGTTGCTTAACATTTGCTTTGGCAGCTCACAATACTTTTCTACCACTTTAGCCTCTCTGTATTCTACCGCCTATCTCCCTTTTCTTTCTTTGCACTCATGCCCCCATGTCTTACACACATAAGCATTGGCTCATCTCCCCTTCATTTTTTGCATGCATAAAAAGCAACAATAATGTTCTCCTTTTTTACTCTAGTTTGTTTGTATGCCTGCCATGTGTTGCATCAGTATTTGCACATTTCCATCTCTGCTAATGTATGCCTGCTGCTTATTTTGTAGAAAAAAAGGTGATAAGTGGGTTAGAAGTACATCTAATCGGTTTACTAAAATATAATTGGAGATTGAATGCTTAACCTCCATGAAGATACCTTGTTGGGTATGCTGTCCCACACTTAGATCTCCTATTCTGAATACATGGATTGACTCTGACTTGCTTTAATCTTAGCAGCATGATTGTTCTCATCCTTAACAGCATTATAGTGCACGTTACATATCATTATGTAATTTTGCATTATCCAATGATACTTACAATAAGCTTGGTTTTGAATCAGTTTGTCGGAAGTTATTTAGTCAAAATACTTCTTAAGTGTATATGTGTCTTTATTTCATTTCCTGTACAGTCTACCTTTCCTCAAAATGCAAGCTCTTACCCCTTGCCCGACGTTAGCCGACTAGCCAATCAGACAGGAAATAAGTTACAGTGTAAAATGAAAACCCTTGACATTCTGAGTTATAAAAGGGAAAACACGTCATAATCATTTGATGTCTTCTTCCCGTGTCTCTTGTCTAAACAACGCTGCTTCTCTCTCCAGGCCATGTAAAGTTCATTGACTACGAGTACGCTGGGTACAATTACCAAGCCTACGACATTGGGAACCATTTCAACGAGTTTGCTGGTGAGTTGTGGATAATGTAGGACAAAGTTGCAGGTGTACAATGTTTACGGAGTGTTTGACCTGCATGTTTATGGGTTGCAGGCCTAAATGAGGTGGATTATAGTCACTACCCTCAGCGGGCCTTCCAGCTGGAGTGGCTGCGCTCCTACCTGGAGGCCTTTAAGGAGAATAAAGGCCAGGGCAGCGTGGTTACCGACAGAGAGGTGGACACTCTTTACGTCCAAGTCAACAAATTTGCCCTGGTAAGCAATGTATTAAACATGCAATATTATTATATTAAGAACCATATAGGGTTACACTAGAGCACATCTGCACCTGACTAGCATTGAGGTCATGTCTCGATTTTCAAGTTGGGGAGGTATCAGAATCAGAAGTACTTTTTTTATCCCGTGTGAAATAAGACTGTGATAGTTGTTGCATTTTAGAATGAAATAAAATATTATAATTTTAAAAAAAGGAGAACAAATGAGCAATACAAATATTAAATAAAATAAGATACCTTATAAACATAATAATAAAAAAAAACAGATATTAATAAATGATTATCAAAGAATAATATCGGGCTGGGGAAAATGTTTGAAGAAATCCATTCATGTAAGAATTGCTATCTTTTAAGTTTCTGAATTTATTCACAACTTTAAAAAAAAAAATTTTTTAAAGTAATTTTCCTGCAAAATGAACCTAGAAATTGCTACTGGTGGACAATTTTCATACAAACCATGTCATTATTATGTGTTTCTTACAGTGTTATTTTGTGTATAGTTCAAGTCACTGAGAAAAATGAATAAATGTAGTGTTAAGTTTGTCTAAGGAATATTGCAATAAGTTGATACAATTTTTTCAAATTTGAAAACGACATATTTTAGACACCATACTCTGCTTCATGCTAGAATTAAAAATAAACTGAGGCTCAAAATCACATCATGAGATACTACGGAGGAAAACTACTGTAGGCTATTTTAAGTCATAAACTATTTAGTTATGTTGCCTCTTAGCTAAGCCTCTCTGGTTGGCAGTGCCTCTTTAAACAGTTAGCTAATAATTATGGTCAAAGAATTGAAACCAAACCCTTGTGGAGCACAGTAAGCGTCCTGAGGCCTGCTGCCAGGGGTGTTGGGTCAGCAAACAGGAATTACAGTGTGATGCGGGATCACCTGCACTACCTGCTGATGAGAGATGGTTGTTTGTGATGATTGGCCAGCATATGGGAGGCTCTCTTTAATGACTTGTTACCCTTCTAAGGCTCTGCGTTCTCCCCTGAGCCTCACTGTGCCTTGTTTACTGTCAAGAGGGAAAGAGGGCAGTGTGGAGGATGGGCAAGAGAAGCATTTGTGTTTCTGTGTCAGCTATTTGGTGTTGTTGCCATAGGGCTTCTGCTGGCTTTGTGCATGACGCAGTGTGCCATATTGGGTCATTAGAAACACGTTTTCATTCACAGTACATGCTTATCTTTTGTTTCTCTCTTTCTCCTCTGTGTCTAGGCATCTCATTTCTTCTGGGGTCTCTGGGCACTGATTCAGGCCAAGGTCTCCACCATTGACTTTGATTTCTTGGGGTGAGTTTACATCTTAAAATAAACCCTCATGCATTCCTTATCAGCAGCCAGTTTGTTTAGCCAAGCAGATCTAGTTATTTTAATCATATCATATGTGTGAGAACAAACTGAAGCATTCAGGTTGATATAATTGGTGTCATCTCAGTCTGATATTTGTGCACGAAGCTAACGTGTCGGGTACATTTCTTATCTTACCGCTGATGCCACTTCTCTCTGTTTGTCCCAGATATGCAGTCCTGCGCTTCAACCAGTACTTCAAGATGAAACTGGAGGTGGCTTCGCTAAACTTACCCGAATAAAATCCCCCACCCACTCATCTTCTTCTCCTCCTGCTCTTCCTCCCTTCCTACCTGCTCTGGGCTTCACATGTCGACTGCAGAACGCCCTGAGGGGGTCCTTGTAGGGAAGAACCAGACTGAGAGTCAGTCCTGCTCAGTGCCTACAGTCCCCTTCATGTGTCCTTGTCTCTAGAGATTGGATGGACCACAGGCTTTTCCATCCTCTGCTGTCACACCTTTGTTAACCGGCAGCCCACATCATTTGTGGGCACGTGTGAAGTACAGATTTAAGACTACTGCTACAATGTGAAGCCCACACGGCCAAATGTGTTAAATTATTCTAATTTAAATTGGGATATCAATTTGATATATATATATATATATATATATATATCATTTACTTGTAGGCAGCTATTCTTGTAGCTCAAATCACCAGACAGAGGTGGAATGTCACGTTATTCAAAACATTGGTAACCACTTCCATGACTGACAGGTGGCCCAAACACTAACCTTGCCAGGTTTGCCTGGAGACACCTTCCTCATATGTGCAACAATGGGAAAAACGCTTGAAGGCCAGCCCAGCTAACGACCAAATTTATTACAAAGTGAAAGCAACATAAAGCCTGCTTTGCTGAAGCACCGAGATGAAGGAAAAAATGAAATGCCAACTTGGAAAGGCCAGTGATGTCCCTTCATGCCATGTGATATGAGCCAAATCATTTGAAAAACAAAAAACGTGTGGCCTGTCTTGTGACTTTTGTTTTTACCCTTATTTTCCTCAGCAGACTATGGGCATGGGGTGGTAGGCCAGACTAGCCGTGTTGTCATTGTTTCTGTGAAGTTTGGTGAGGGTTTGTGTGTTTTGACTTTCTGGACTGAAGGTAGAAACATTGAGTTGTAGGAGAGCCTATAGTGTTTACGTCTAACCTCTTCCTTGAGTTGTACTCGAGCAGGGTTTTGACTTGAGGGAGTTTTCCACTGTTATGTACATTTTATGTTTTGACACTTGGCGAAATCTAATCGGGAAGAGCTTGCATCTCACTGTAATTTGAACATTCCATGTTCATAACTCTAGATAGGGATTTGGTTAAGTAGCAGTGTTGGGGACTGTATTCCCTCTGACTTCGACGTGCTGTACTAAACAAGACCAAACATTTATATTGTTTGCTCTGTGTCAGGGAATGTTAAGGAATCGTCTTTAAAATAAAATAAAAAACACTCCTGTCCAATTTCAAGGACATTTTATACACTTGTAGACCAGTCTTCATTCAAGTATGTATTAAGATTAGTGTGATATGGTCTTATGGCTAAGCCCAATGTTGAGGGTATGTTGAAAAGTCGAAATTGGGCGAAAAAGAAAGTAGAGTATGTTGGTTACACACATCTGTGTTGAGTTTAAAACAATGTAATGAAAGCCAGCTGTTAGTGCAACCTGAGGGAGAAGAGCATCATCTGTTGGACAAAGAAAGTAATGGCTGTTCTTGATATTTACTTTCACCTACATGTTTTTTTATTTTTTAATGAGCTTTAGTAGGTCTTTTTAAAAAAAAACTGAAAAACAAGTTCAACTCTTGGTTACTTTAACAAGCCTACACCAAAGTGCTGACATATGTTTTTTGCTTGCACATAATGCACAATGTATCATTTTTTCAATGTAGCACAAAGAGAATCAGAAACGGTTATATATAGACTTTTTATACTTGTTGTTAAGGCTGAGGTCTTTGAGTATGTGGATGTTTGCTGATGCAATGGCAGATGAATCTTTGACAAATATATATATTTAAAAAAGAATTACAAAATGTGAGAGTGACGCAATTCAAACCTGAACAATGTGGCGAAAAACGTTTTCTTGTTTACTCCCAGAAGTGTTTTGAATATTTCAAAAATAGCATGTTTGCCCAGTTGCTCTCTGCTGTTACATCTTTGCAAAGCACCGTAAAGAGACAATTACTGACAAGACTGGATTGTCCAAGTCTCATGTTCACACTAGTCTGCCGGTGTGCCTGTGAAAGCTCTTATTTTATACTTAAAAGTTTGAAGGCCTATCTCTTCTCTTCTGTCTTTAATTTGGTGTTGTGTTTTTCATGCAGGTGAATTTACATGAAGGGAGTTGTAAGAGTGTTTTGACAAGTTATTGGTTTAATATGTGTTGGAGGAAAATGTGGTCTGTGAAAAATAGTTTTCCATTGGTTAGAACACTGTCAGACCACATTTACCATTAACACGCTTAAATTAACGTGTGTCCAAGATGACTGTCACATAATTCAAACATTCTAAATTTCAAAAATCAAACATCTGAAATATTTCCTAAAGGCTTATTTTCCCCTCTTTCTGAAACATCCATCATGCATAGGTCATCTCAGTGTGCTAATAATATGAACCTCCACTACTATTTAACATTGTACAAAAAGCTGTCCTGAAAGCCCTCTGGCCACTTCAGCATATGTTTATATGTACAGTAAACCCATGTAATATTATCTTTGCTTGTTATCAAATGTGAATGAATGTACATAGACGGAGTTCTTTTTTTCTAAAAGTTGCATTAAGGTAAATAGTTGCCGCGGGTAAGAGGTGATATTAAAAACCTGACATTTTCAATACTGTAAACATGCTATGAAAATAAAGTTTATTTACCCTTATCCGGGTCTCCTCCTTTTCATGTTGTGTCTCTGTTGGGTCTGTCTTTGATGCTGCTTAACCAGTTTATAAAATAAAATATGTGGGATTTTTCTTTTTAGCATTATAAAAATCATCATATCCAGTGCCCAGGAGAGCTAATCTAAAGATCTCATCACACCTCCTCTTCATCCCATCTCCTCATCAAATCCAGATCTTCAGCTTCCTCTTCATCAAATCCAGATCTTCACCATCATCACCAGTGTCTAGACCCCATGGAGGGTTTCCTATATGCTCACGGTTGCATTTCCCCCTTTAGATATACGATTCCAGGATTGGGGTCTAATCGCCAAAGATTTAACATTTATCATATGGCGCATGTGTCAATAAATGTTCTTTAAACAAAATGAAGTCTCTCCTGATTGAAATGTAACTCAGCCTTAATTGAGTGAAACAGCGCCCCTTGGTGGTAATGGCATGTAAGTATACCACAGGAAGAAAAGTTGAAGGAAAGACAGAAAGGCCTCCAAACAGCAGTAGGCTACATAATGTTTCTTAACAAAAATGTTATCCCCATATTTTGACCTTTGGCTTCTCATAGGACGAAAATCAAAGGTGACATTAAAAACCACTTGTTACATTTAAGCAGGGGTAGAAGAAGATCTTGTACAAGTAGAAATACCAGAGTCTATAAATACTCTGTTACAATTAAAAGACCTGCATTGCAGATGTTACTCAAGAAAAAGTATTTGCATCAACATATTAAGTACCAGAAGTATTGGCATAATATTATGGCATAATATTATTGGCAGTATTGGCATTTTCTAATAATATACAATGTTTGGATTAACTAATTTGACTAATTGTTGATGTTTTCATGTGTTTATCACAAAACACATAAAGTCTTATTTAAATGTTGATTATATTTCACATCACTAATCAAATTCTGCAAAGTAACTAAAGGTATACAATTACTGAAGTGGAGTAAAAGTACACGATTAATGTCTGAATTGTAGTGGGCTAGAATTACAGTATTAAGTAGAACACAATGTAATAGTTAAGTAGTGTACTTAGCTACTTTACACCACTGCATTTACAGTAGGTGATTATAGTGAATGCTGGCGTACCCACGATTTACTGGGTCACGTGACTCTTGTAATTAACGAAATCAGTTTCACCTGTGTGCTGAATGTGTTGCTAGTTAGCTTGAAGCTAGCAGCGATGGAGAAAGTGGATGAGTCACAATACGTCAACAAACAAAATGAACTTTGGGATATAATTACTTGGATACTTCAAGAAAGAAATGAAGAAAGAAAGGAAGGAAGTAAGGAAGAAAGAAGAGTTAATGTCAACAAAACGTGAGTCTAATTTACCTGATTATTATCCGTCTCTTTTCTCGCTGGTTTTCTTTCCAAATGTGTAAACGTCTCTTTGGTTGGATTTAACTGCCTGCTGTGTATTTGTATTTGTTGTTGTTGTTGTTGTTGCTATGGATGAAAGTCACATCATGTGAATTGCTTCCGAACTAAAGTGTTTGGTGCTGTCCAAGCAGGGTGTTTAATAAGTCATGTATTTGGTACATGCATTGTTATGCTAAACCAGTTTGAACACTATTGGGGTTATATCTTCTTAGCAGAGAACCCCAGAGTCAGAACCAAACATGGTAAAGCAGCGTTCAGTTATTATGCTCCAAATATCTGGAACACAATCCCAGAAACCTGCAGGTCCGCTGCAACTCTGACTACTTTTAAATCCAGGCTGAAGACTTTTCTTTTTGCCGCTGCTTTTAATTGAAACTGAGCGGTTGTGTTTCGTTTTTGGTTAATGAACATTCAGGGCTAGTAACCCCAGGGAATCAGTGTCTGGGGACTCTGTCCTTGCTGGTTTTCTCTGTGTATGCTGCTCCGGACGTATGTGCCATACAAGCGTACACAGCTCATGTTCGGAGACACCTTAAAGAAAGGCATCAGTAAAATGGAACTTCTGTGTGAACTATTCATATCTTAAACTGCACTGTAACTTTTTATTCATGTATTTTTTCTTTTAATGTTTCTATTATATATTTTTTTAAATGCCTTTGTCTGAATGTCTTTCATTTTTGTAAAGCACCTTGAATTGCCTTGTGTTGAAAGGTGCTAAATAAAATTGCCTTAGCAGGCCTATTCAATGTATGTGTACGATTTGTAGAAAGTTCTGTTTGTTGAAAATACATTTAGATAATGATATGTACATTTTTGTTTATATTTCAAGCAAACATCTGTTGCCTAAAACATATTGACATCTTGAAGTATCCAAGTAATTATATCCCAAAGTTCATTTTGTTTGTTGACGTATTGTGACTCATCCACTTTCTCCATCGCTGCTAGCTTCAAGCTAACTAGCAACACATTCAGCACACAGGTGAAACTGATTTCATTAATTACAAGAGTCACGTGACCCAGTAAATCGTGGGTACGCTAGCATTCACTATAATCACCTACTGTAAATGCAGTGGTGTAAAGTAGCTAAGTACACTACTTAACTATTACATTGTGTTCTACTTAATACTGTAATTCTAGCCCACTACAATTCAGACATTAATCGTGTGCCACTTGGTTTGGTAAAATGACACATCTTACTTAAAAGGGACATTTATCTCAATTTCAGATTTGAACATGTATTTTGGCTTTCTGTGTTTAATGGCAGATTGCGTCTATAATGTTGTATTTCACCACCTTTCAGTTTGGAACAACTCATACAATATCTAGTTTTCATCTTTTTTTTCATCAGGAATGTTTTTTGGAAAATTACCAAATATATCTTGGTCAAGGTTTAATTATATAGCACATTTAAAACAAATGTTTGGTCGAGCCAAAGTGCTGTACATACAATAAAAATATTTTACAATAAAGACACTTTACAACAAATACAACAGCACAGTTTGTACAGAATATCAGTATGAGAAAACGACACCCTATCCTTAGACCCTCACATCGTACAAGGAAGAACTTCCAGAGAAAAACCCACAGTTTAAATGGGAGAAACCTCAGGGAGAGCAACAGAGGAGGGATCCCTCTCCCAGGACGGACAGACGTGCAATAGATGCCGTGTGTAAATCGAAGAGATAATACATTTCACAGCATAGGTAGACCAAATGTTTGGAAATGCATGTGTCTGTAATAAGAAGATGAATCCACGAAGATGTCAACAACAATCCTGTGGGAGCCATCAGGGAAGTAGTATGGTGAGAGTCAGGCAGGACCGCAGAGACAGGTTCAGCCACGCCTCGAAGTCCAGGACTCAATCCAGAACTCAGGATAGAGGATCCAGGACACAGGACCACAGCAACAGGATCAGCCTCGACTCAGGATCCCGGCGTAGATATAGACACAAAAAGAAAATTTGGGGGAGGCTGGGTTAATCGGAACGAGAGTACACAGGTACAGACAGACAGAAGGAGGAAGCAAGGCGTCCCCCGACAGTCCGAGCCTATAGCAGCTAAAACTAACGTGTCTACGTACATGCATTCCCTTAGGATAGGTTGAAGGATAAGGGGTAGCAAGTAAGAAGTAAGGAACAGGTGGAGAGGCACAACGTATCTACGTACATGCACTCCCTTAGGATAGGTTGAGGGAAAAGGGTAGCAAGTTTTGTGTGTTTAGTTCTGGTTTTCTTTTGAAATTCTGTTCTCCCGTTGTCTGGTCTTTCTTCCTGTGTTTGCCTTCCTGTGTCTGTCTCATTGTGTTCAGCTGTTGCCCTTGTGTTCAGCTGTGTCTTGTATGATTACCCTGCTGTGTATTTAGTCTTGTCTTCCCTTTTGCTCCCTGTTCGGTCGTCGTCTTTTGTCCATGTTCCAGCCTGCTTGTAAGTATGTTCCTCTCTGTTGTGCTCCCCGGTTTTGTTAATGTTTAGTTGTTTCTTGTTTTTCTTTATAATCAGCTTTTGTTAAATAAAGCTCGCTTTTTGTTATACTTTATACCAATTCTCCTCATTCTGCGTTTGGGTCCTATTCCATACAAAAACCTTGACACCTGGTCAACTTTCCCCGCAAGCCAGTATGCCCTTTGCTCCCCTTATGATCACACCTAGCCTCTTCATTCCCTCCATAATGTCTCTTCTCTCATGTTTGTATTTCCTGCAGTATAAGTATGTGTTCAACTATTTCATCTTCACACATTTTACAGAGACCAGATGTTGCCCTATAATTTTTAGTTTAGGTTAGTGAGTTCTGACTGATACCTGTGTTTGTCCTCTATAAACCCCCTCCAGTCTGCTCTGAATGACTGTGAGAATAATATGGTGGATCTATGGGGCGGTATGTTCTAATGAGCCTTAATGTGACAGAAGCGAATCAACATCTTTGAATTACAATACACGGTTTTAGTTGTGGGTGCATTTAAAACATTTTGCCACCTGAATGTTGCTAATGTTTATTTTGTGTAGGTTCTGACATCTACAACCTCCGTATTAGAATCCGCTGTTCTTGTACTGGGTAACACATGTGTGGAACATGCATGTATGGTGACAGTTTGACTTACTTATTTAGGTTCTTTATTTACTTTTTTGGGGTGCCAGTCAGGTCTCTTTCCTGACGTTTCAGATTTTGATAGTCAGTCTGTGCAGTACAGACTTACTAAAACTAAGGTGTATACATCTCACTGCAAACACCCACCATTGAATAACATTAGAAAAAATAAGAAAGGACACAACTCAAAATTATAATCACAAATAGCAAGTGTATTTTGAATACCCCACAAACAAACAATCCTTCTTCCCACAGTTCAATTTTAAATTCAAAACGTTCCACTTCGGGTTTTCTTCAAAATAAATAAAACAGTCAATTTACCACGGGAGAATGTCAGTCATTTTAGTTAATCCAGTCGGTTTTGAAAATCTAGTCCTGATTTTCAAGGTGGTTGGGAGATGACCGGCTCCTTTCAGTTTAGCAAACAATAATCCGGGAACGTGAAGCGACAGAAGGGTATGATGACGGTGGACGGCGGATCAGACAAACGGCAACACGGACTTTAAACAACCTAACTGCTGGTTTCTAAACGGTGTTGCTCCGTCGATCTCTCTTGCTGCACACACACTTTCCCTTCCTGTTCCGTCTAACTATATAGGGAGAATTGAATGGAGGCGCCAACCAACAGCGAATCACTGGCTGGGTGGGCGTTACCGTGAGTGACTACCCGTGTTTACCTTTCTGGTTGTTACACTCCTTCCCCCATGAGAAAAGCCTGACATAGGAAGGCTTTTTCATTTTCCTTATCCCTCCTTATTTTATTTCCGATATTGTTGTTCCAACTTTAAGCTGAAAAACCCACAAAATCCTCTTCATCGCTTTCCTGTTCAAAAATCTTGAGGATACGCTGATGTTGCTTTCTGTCCATCTCTTCAGCAGTGGGAAAGCATGGTTTGATTTGAGCCACATTAACAACACGAATGTTCTCTCCAGTCTCTTCTAGGACCACCTCAAAGTTTAAAGGTCTGACTTGCCTGATGACACGATAGGGTGCCACCTAGGTGCCAATTTGGCCATATAGGATTTATCAGCCCTTGAGTAAGGATGTGCTTTTATCCACACACGATTGTTCTCTGAGAAATCCACATCTCTTCTTCCTTTGTCATAGTTTCTTTTTTGTCTCTGCCTTGCTTTTTCCATGTTGCCGTTTGCTATTTTCTGAAACTCGGCTATCTGTTTAGCTGTAGTGTATGCAGAGGTGTCAGGATCACAGAGATGGGGCTTTAGCTCGACATCCAATGGGCCTTTCAAAGGACGACAAAGGTTTAGCTCTGCAGGGGTGACTCCTGTGGACTCATGCACCGCTGAATTCAGTGCAAAGTGGAATTATGTTAAGTATTTGTCCCAAGCTTTGTGTTTTTCTTCCACATAGGAAGTTATCATAGCTTTCACATTCCAGTTAACTCTTTCAGTCAGATTTGTTTGAGGGTGGTCCGGTGAGGTCCGTCTCTGCTGAAGGTTCCACCGCCTGCATGTTTCTCCAAAAACAGCTGAAACAAACTGGGGACCTTGGTCCGAGAGGATGAAGGTCGGTACACCCCAGCGAGGCAGAATCTCCTTTGTTAATATCTGGGATACTGCCTCTGCTGTTGCTTTACGAAGTGGAAACATCTCAGCCCATCGGGTGTAGTAGTCCACAAAGACAATGAGATAGAGGTTACCACTAGAGTTTATTGGGAAGGGTCCCATGAGATCAACTCCTAACATTTCCCAAGGTCCATGTACCATAGTCTGCTGAAGTTTCCTTTGAGGTTTTCGGGTCTGAGGTTTGTAAAGCTGGCAAACCTGACAACAACGTACATACTCTCTTACATCAATGCTCATTTTAGGCCAATACACAAGGGCTTGTAGTCTTCTATACGTTTTATATCTTCTGAAATGGCCGGACACAGGATCATTATGGTAATGGTGGAGTAGTTGTTGGCGTAGTGAAGATGGAATATACACCTGGTATAACGTTTTGTGAGGTAAGTGCACCACTCTGTATACTGTACCTTGTCCTCCAAAACAGTAAACTTGGTAGTTCCGTTTTCAACGACTTCTTCTTCCATGATTGCATCGTACAGAGTCTGGATGACAGAATCCTCCTGCTGGGCTTTCCAGATGTCCTCATCAGTAATTTGGAGGTTTTTATAGGTGTCCCTCTTGGAGCGCAGCACAGGTGGCATGTTGTGTCTGGGCATCATCCACGGGAGCTCTTAACAGCGCATCTGGAACTGTGTTGTATTTTCCTTTACGGCACTCCACAGTGAAGGAGAACTCCTGGAGACGGAGAGCCCAACGAATAAGTCGAGTGCTGGGTTTTTGCGTTTTGAAAACCCAGACAAGTGAGGAATGATCGGTCACTACCAGTGGCGGCGCTAGGGGGTGGCTACTTGGGCTCAAGCCCCGGATCTTTTCTGAAAAGCCCCGGATGTTTCACTTAAAAAAAAAAAAAAATGTAAAAAAAAAAATTGTTGAAAACGTCTCGGGAGTAATGTGCAGTACCGGAGTCCACCAGAGAGGCAGCCGCTGCGGGACAGTAGCCTGCGTACTGCGTAGCCTTCCCTGCTCTGAAGAAGAAGTGATCCTTCCTCGTGCCTGACGAGTTTTAAGCTAATACTATAGCCCAGGGGTACTCAAATACAAATCTTAAAGGTCCAAAATAAATGTTTCAATAAGACAAAGGTCCGTTTATTACGGTCATTCAAACTTTTAAACAATTGCAACAAGATTCTTAACACGAGGTTGCAAAAACAAAAATAATCTGTATGCAGCAGTTTTCATTGTTATTGTTTCTGTGCTTGACCCCTCAGAGTCGCAGTGTCAGAGCTGCACAGTTATGAATAAAGGCAGCTGCACCCTCTTTCATTCAGCATTCCCATTATTGCTTTATAAATGTCTTGCCCCCTTGTGTGTCCACTGAGGTTCGTCAGGCCCAACACATCTTCAACAAACTCCCCCTTTGCCTCATCATAAAAACTCACAAACACCAGCAACTGAGCATTGTCAGTGGTGTCAGTGGACTCACCCACAGCTAAGGAAATGCACTGTGCATTTTCTATTCCATCACAAAGCTGATGAATCAAATCACCAGCCAGTATTTATGTTCTTCTGGTTGCTGTGCAATCTGAGAGGGGATTTGCTTGATTTGACCTGTTATTTCCTCTTTTTGTTTGCCTTCAACATGGTCTCCATCACTTCAGTCATGCATTATTTTATACTCAGTTATTATCCAGTGGAAAGTCCTTACCTACTGGCCTAGTTCAATCAAAGTGGTTACTTTTTTTTGGCTGGGCAGTGTAGTTTTACACACCGTCTTATTTGACTTTCTCAGGACTTAAAACAGTTTTTTGGGGGCAGACCCCCTCAAAGAAAACAATATATTTACACACGTAAGGTCATCATCTTAATAGTTGTGTATGCTCATCCGTGAGCAGAGCATCAAGTTGACATGCTATTACAGCTGAATGCGGCGATTACCATCTTGTTCAGCAAAACGCCTCACAAACGTATTAAGATCAACAGCTTTAGTGCGTTTTGATTCAATGCTGAGTACAGTCAAACTGACAGTCTCTTCTCTGTCAGTGTAGACCGCAAAAACCTCATTCCTTCAGCGCTTGGGTCCGAATGCTTCTCGTTTTGCGCCGTCCAGTTAAAAATGAAATCGCCGCCAAATCGTATGTCCACGCTCGCGCCAGGACCGGGGGAGGGGTTACATGACGTGCATCTTGTGCTGCATTCACTTGCACTCGGACATTAGAGACTTTCTCTCATAAATGTCCGATGAGCCACAACTTTTCTTTCAAAACAAAGCTGCCAACTGGGGTGGCAGCTGAGGTGGCAAGGCCTATTTTTAGGGTGTGAGTTGCCACCCCGGTAGGTGAAACTAGGCTACTAGCTACAGTACAGATGGAACTAGATGAGCTGTTAACTCTCGCTCTGAATTGTTTTTGTTTTTGTTTTAATTCTCGCTCTGACTTAGACAGGTTGAAAGAGACACACACATTTTTCCCACCCGCATTCCGCGAAGACCCGCCCTACTGTGCCTCTGATTCGCAGATTGTTTGGGGGGAAAAAACGCTGACTGGATGCTGAATGTGATTGGACCAAAGCGTTGACACACACAGGTGGAACACAGTGGAACAGTCAGACATGCAGAGCGCTGTTTGCAGTGGACATAGCGGAGAATTTTGACTCGTTGTGGCGATGTCTCACATATAATACAGAGAGATAATACATATGAAAAGTATAATTTGCTCAGAGTCCGGAGACAGTGGTGGTTCGGTCCGGATCCGGATCGGAGTCCGTAGTTTGAGGATGCCTGCTATAGCCTATAAAGTTATGGATATTAGAAGGTTATTGTCATCGAAGCAGGCGCCACAAGCTGCAGCAGCAGTATCAGCAGCTGACAACAATGTCATCACCAGCAGTGAAGAAATGGATTATTTTTCAGGTTTGTGAATCTTATTTGAAATGTTACTTTGCTGGTTTTCTAACGTTAAAGTAAATAACAGGCAAATGGTGATATCTGCACTCTGGCTGACTGAGTAAGAAGTGAAAAAGAGTGATGTAACGTTAATGTTATAGCTAGTAAACATGGAGTTACCACACTATGTATGCCCTTATATGTTGGTATGTATACAGAACATGACTAAAAATTATCCTAAGATGTAACGTTAACCCTTCATACCTCAGTCTACTTTTAAGACACTACAATAACGTATTCCAATTTGTATTTTGTTTTCGCGCGTGGCTCTCGTTTCAGTACACGTAACAACGGAACCATAGCAACGGAACTGACAGGCAACCCTCTGAATCAGACTCTGATTGGCTGTGACTGCATCCACTCAGTGTCCGATTCAGAAACGTGACTCATACTCTCTTTACGTCACAAACAAAGATGGTGGATGAGAATAGATCTATATAACGATAAGCAATGCACCAGAATCAAGGTGAGACTATCCGAATCCTTTAAAACTCTACGCACATTCGTTTCACCGAAATAAGTAAACGATGAGTGAGTTAAGGCATTAGTTTGCTTCATTAAAGGGTGTTAATTAATAAGTGTTCTCCAGTGCCTTTTGTCCGCTTTAAGGTATTATTAAGGTAGGGTTAATGTTGCTCTCAAAGTGCACCAGATTGATGCTTTTAACTTCAATATTTAAAAAATAAATCTTCCCGGGGGCGACCCCCCCTAAAGGATGTTCGGTCCATCCCTCACTTCTTAAAAATAGCACTTTACCCCTGCACCCCCCCCCACAACAACTCCTGGGCTAAGCCCCGGATCTTCTACAATCCTAAATCCGCCACTACTGTAAAGTGTCTGCCTTCCAAGTAGTACCTCCACTTCTCTAGGGCCCATACGACAGCGAGGCATTCTTGCTCTGTACCGAGACCAGTCTGTTGAGCCAAGACTGCCCCCAAACCAACATCACTGGCGTCAGTTTAGACGATAAAGGGGGGTTTAAAATCAGGATGACCCAGGATTGGTGGTGAAACCAGATGTTTTTTTAGAACCTCAAAAGCGGTCTGACATTGAGAAGTCCAGAGGAACTTGGCTACTTTTCGTTTAAGGGCGTTGAGTGGTTCAGTTAACTGTGAGAATCCAGGCACAAAGCGATGATACCATCCAGCCATCCCAAGAACCCTTTGGAGTTCCTTGATGTTCTGGGGAACAGGGAAGTTCTGTACTGCCTTTGTCTTTTCAGGGTCAACTTCAACACCAACAGAGGAAACAACATGGCCCAGAAACTTCAGAGAGGTTCGGAAAAACTGACTCTTTTTCATGTTGACTGTAAGATTAGCCTCACGTAGCTTGTCTAGCACCGCTTGTATATCAGATGTGTGTTTTTCGAAGGTGTCAGAATAGATGATGATGTCATCTAAATATACAAAGCATGTCTTTCCCTGTAGGTCCCGAAGTACTATCTCCATCAGCCGTTGGAAAGCAGCTGGGGCGTTCTTAAGTCCAAATGGCATTACTTTGAACTGATAAAGGGCATATGAAGTCAGTTTTTCTCGGCTATCATTATCCATTTGAACTTGCCAGTAGCCACCAGTGTTGGGCAAGTTACTTCCAAAATGTAATATATTACATATTACTTATTACTGTCTTTTGAAAGTAATAAGTTACATTACAATATTACTGTCTCTGAAATGTAATGAGTTACACTACTTTAGTTACTTTTTAGTTACTTTCACCAAAATAACCGCAAAAGAATGGCTAGGTATTTTAAATGCTAAAATGTAGTTTAGTGCATTATACATCCAGTGAAGGGCAATGTGGTATAGCATAACAACAGTGTAGGCCCTTAAGGCTACTAACAACTTGTATTACACGGCTTAGTTGAATACTCGATTCTGATTGTAAATTCTTAACATGTGACACGCTGTTAATACAGTACAGACCACTGTCAAGGACTATAATGAAGGTTGCTAAGGAGGATCAAGAAAGAGAAAGGAAAATAGGTTAAAAGACGGAGCGCTGGACGTCAGATAAATCACCAGAAGAAGGCAGACAGGAAGTAAACAATAACAGGACACGGAATGGGCTCTGTAGTTTGTTTAGTAAATGGCCATGTACAGGCCCGGTTCCAGAACAAAATGACTCGGGGTGCATCTGAGTTTACAGGGGGTGCAGCAGTAGTAGGTTTACATGAGCAATAGTGGCCGGCAACAGCAATGAAAAATAGCATTGATGGTCCCCAATGAACAGATTATGGCATTTGTTATGTTTTGAAACCAAGCAAGTGGGAACATTTCAAGTGAGTTAAAAATGCAATCCTGAAATATTTCATATAGTCCAAAGTGGACTATGGCAAGGAAAAGTACTAAAGCTTCAAAGCTGTACTGATAAAAGAAATGAGAACATATTGTAAATCAAGGCAAATATTATTTGAACCAGCTCATGGTTTGAAATGGCAAACATTGAAAGGCAAAAGTATTATTAAAAACATGTAGGCCTGCTAAATATCGCCTTGGTCCCATCATATACTCTGGGAAGAGAATATTTACTGTGCTTGAAAACTGGATCACATCATCATGTGAGGTTGACTTTGTGACCTGGAGAACATTTCAGCTGGCTGCACAATTAGCTCATTGATAAGCTTGGGATATGAGATTTTTTTGTAGCCATTCGTGGTGAAGGCATCTGTGCTACTTGTATGCATTATTTTTGACCCAACATTTCTACAGGCATGGCAGAATATGGCACTATTTTCACGTGAATATTCTAGCCGGTGGTCTGTGCATCCGATCATCAGATCAATGGGGAGTGCTGGGGAACTCCAGTTCGAAACCCGCTCCTGCCGCCACTGCGTCAGGCCGTTGTGTCCTTGGGCAAGACACTTCACCCGGATTTGCTCCTGTGGGTATTGTCCACAGTACATGTATAATACCAATGTGTACTTGTAAAAGCACCTCGATGACCTCGAGGCGTGAAGATGGACGGTGTGGCGCAGTGCGCTGTGCAATGATCATCAGATCAAGGGGTAAAGCCGGTGTGTCCTTGGGCAAGACACTTCACCTGAACTTGCTCCTGTGGGTATTGTCCACAGTATCTGACCATTGCATGTATGATATATGTGTAATGTGTGTAAAGCGCTTTGAGTCATTGAAAAAGCGCTATAATAAATGTAAGGAATTATTATTGTCTATTTTTATGCAACGAGCTGCAAAATGACCGCCTAACCCCACTGTACAGGCGGGTACTTGTTTAGATATACCTGGGCAGGCTCTGTTTTGCCGTGGTATCCTGGCACCTGCGGGCCGCAGAGGGGCGGCGTAGTTTCGGGCGACAAAGACTGCTGCTCCGGGGGCGAGGGCGGCAAGTCAGGCGGGAGTAAGCTAGTGGCCACAACGGAGGGTAACGTGATGTCCCCATCTGACCTGTTGCTACTGTCTGCAGCTGATGCAGTGTTGCTGGCGTTTAGTGATGGTTGCTTTAACCATTTTCGTATAAATGATTATCCACAGATGTGTGTCACTGCTGTGGAAGCACTTTGGAAATGATGCACGCGCAGCGGAGCAGGTCACGCGCACCTGACACAATTTTTTCTTTGTATTTTTCGCTCCGTTCTCTTTTTTGAATAGAGGGTGCGTAACATTCAACTGGGGGTGCAATGCATGCCTATGCAGTGTGCACCCCCGAAGATCCCGACGCGAAGCCTAAAGGGTAAACACACCAGGTTACTAATCTACCCGCACAATTTGTCTCTGGTGTCGGAATGTCTCGCTATGTTAGTACATTGTTAAAAAACAAAACACCATTTAATTTCGGGTTAAAATGTGTTGTAACTGCGTTACTGAGCATTGTAACGGGTAATATATTACCCTCATTTCATTAGTAATGCGTTACTTTTTGCTGTAACAAAGTAATGTAATATATTACTGTAACTCCGTTACTTTTGCAACGCGTTACACCCAACACTGGTAGCCACTATTGAGGTCCAAGGAAGTGAATACTACAGATCCAGCCAATGACTCTGGTATTTCCTTGATGTTTGGTAAGGGATAGGCGTCAGTGTGGGTAGCTGTATTCATCTTTCTGTAGTCCACACAAAACCTTGGTTTGCTATCCTGTTTTTTAGGCACCAGGACAACGGGAGCAGCATATGGAGAGGAAGATGGCTCAATAATGCATTTTTCTAACATTTCTTCCACATGTTCTTTTATGAACTGAAGTTTGGATGGGGACACACGCCTTCTGTTTGATGGGCATATTGTGGGTGAGGAAAATGGTGTGTGTCAGAATATTTGTGTTTCCACGTTTTTCTGTACAAACATCAGAGTTTGCTTGTAGTCGACATAACAATTGTTTTTTCCCGAAATCGTCTAGGTGAGAAGTGAGGGTAGCAGCCTGTAGGAGGTCAGGGCATGGTGGTAGATGAACCACGCTACCAGGAGGCACAGCAGAGAAGAAGGCAAGTTGTGGTGAAAAACCTGCACTCTGACTTTCTTTTAAGAACTGATACTGGCGCTTCTTATTGCACTTAAACCAGTAACTGTTCTCTGATACATCAAACTGCAAGCCGGAAAAGAAAATGAAGTCAAGCCCGACCACTGCAGGGAAAGCAAGACTGGACGCAGGCAGGACGACACAAGGTAATGTAACTGTTTGCGTCTTTAATGTGAGGTCCATATCGATCCATCCTAAAGGCTGATTGATTGATTGATTGAAAAGTTTATTAACAGCTTGTATATTGGGTACAGTACAGTACAGCTCAAAACATACAATTGTTACGGGGATGCAGACCAGAGAAAGACTTTCGTCTTGTTTACATCAGGGTCCCCCATTTCCAATTCATCATGTCATTTAAGACATATAAGACATATTTGACATACAGATTGCTTATTTACAATTTTCATTTTAGATTTCGTTCTAATACATCCTAACCGGACATTTAAGACATACCAAGTCTACAGATATACAGTTAGTAACAGAGTCTAAAATGCGTGTATATACATAGATGGGGGGGGGGGGAAGCTGTCCATTGAACGACAGGTTGAGATTTGTACCATTACCGGGGCCAGTTTTGCAATGCTCTCCCCCGAAGGTGCTCTTTAAGAGAGGTTTTGAAGGTAAGTATAGTTTTACTTTCCTTTACAGTTGTGGGAAGAGCGTTCCACCTTCATGTGGCATAATTGCAAAACGTGTATTCCCCCTTTTTTGTGCCAAATCTGGGTTTCACATGATTTGTGGAGCTCCCTCTGGTGTTATGATCATGGTATTCCTTGACCTTTGGGAAGAATTTTGACATGTACATGGGTACCATAGAGGTGTAGTGGATCTTGTAGACCAGGCCCATTGCAAGTAGCTGTACTCTGTCGTCTACTCTAAGCCATCCTAGGTTGTCAAAGTGGGCAGAGGTGAGGTGGGTTCTAGATGAAAGGTCAAGCAGTAGTCTGACCAGTTTATTTTGCGATGTTTGAAGTTTTATTTTTAGCGCCTTGGAGGTGCTATGGTACCATGACGTGCAAGCATAGTCATAGTACCCTTGAATGAGTGCTCCTGCCAGAGTCTTCAGGGTGTTTTTGTTTACCAGAGAGGAGATCCGGTATAGGAATCTAGTTCTTTGATTGACTTTTTTATTACATTGGATGCCATTTTGTCACAGGAGAGGTTTGCCTCAAGAATAGATCCTAGGTATGTAATTTCCTTCTTACTTGTGACAATAATGTCACCCACTGCAACTGAGAAGTCGTCGGATTTGCTGAGATTATGTTTCGAACCGAAGAGAATGGACTCTGTTTTACCCAGGTGTAATGATAATTTATTATCGGCGAGCCAGGTGCAGATTCTGCCGAGCTCGGAGCTGAGGGTTTTTTCAACCTGCAACCTGTTCCTGTCAGAGACCAGCAGGGCTGAGTCGTCCGCGAACAGGAACAAGTTGCAGTCACATGCTGATGACATGTCATTTACATAAATTAGGAACAGTAACGGACCTAATATGCTTCCTTGTGGAACACCACAGCTCACTGGGAGGGGGGGGGGACAGAGTACCGTTTACCTCCACCATCTGTTCTCTCCCCTCCAGGTAGGATTGCATCCAGCTCACCGATAGTTTATCAAAACCAATTGCTTTTAGCTTGTCAATCAGAATGGGGTGATTGACAGTGTCGAAAGCCTTTTGTAGGTCCAGCATCACCATGCCGCAGTACTTGCCCTCGTCCACCTCTTGTTTGATGTGGTCGCTCAAATAAAGAAGGCATGTGTCAGTGGAGTGGGATGTTCTAAAGCCAGATTGAAATTCATAGATTAGTTTCTTTTCCGCGAGGTACTTTTCGACCTGTTCATATACTATTTTTTCCATGACTTTTGAGATGGAGGTAAGTATAGAAACAAGGCGGTAGTTGCCTGGGTCCAATTTGCTGCCCTTTTTGTGCAGGGGGGTTACTCTTGCAATTTTGAAGTCTTTGGGTACTTTTCCCTGTTTTATGGAGAGGTTAATTATGTGAGCTATGACTGGTGAGATGGCGGTTGCTGTGTCTCTGAGGAATTTGGAGGGGATATTGTCGTGGCCAGTGGCCTTGTTAGGTTGGAGGGCGCTCAGTTTAATGAGTACCTCTGCTGTTGGTACCCTTGCTAGACTGAAATCATCTTTGCGTACCCCTAGGTTTTTGTAGTAGGTCATGATGTGATCTACTCCAAAAAGCCCTGAGTGGGAGGGTAATTTATTTACAAGAGTTGTGGCTATGTTTGTGAAAAAAATGTGCAAGTACTTGGCCACATCCAGTTTGTCTGTGATGAGCCTGTTATCTGTCTTTATGTTTAAGTTAGAAAATCTCGTTTTGAGTTTTTTACTGCAGCCAAGCTGGTTATTGAGTAATTTCCAAAGTTCACAGGGTTTATTTTTGTTTTCCTCAGTTTTGACATTGATGAAATTCTTTTTGGCAGTTTTGATCATGGAGCTTACGTCATTTCTTAGTCTGTTTCTTTCAATTTTTAGTTCAGTCACGTGGGCCTGGAGTTCACTGCTCGTGCTTTTGGAAAGCATTGACTGACTTTTATGAAACTCAGAGCATTTTTTGTCTCTGGTTTTCATGGCGGTCAGTATGCCGGAGTGCATCCACGGCTCAGCGCGATTTTTTACCCTGGTTGTTCTTAGGGGGGCCAAATCATTGAGTATTGCAGAGAATTTGTTTTTGAAACCAAGCCATGTTTCTTCAACTTGTGTACCACTGAGCTCATCTGACCAGTCCAGGCTCTCCAGTTCTAGGTTAAAGGCCTCGCTAGAGTAGTTTTTGAGGTCTCTAGATATGACTGTTTTGTGACAGCCGGCCCTTTGTTTTAGCTTTTTGCGGGTACAGAATATCATATAATGATCACTTAACCCGCATGCTATAACCCCTTTACTGGAGATCCTGGACTTGTCAGAGGTCAGAATGAGATCAATGGTAGTTTGTGTTGTTTCACATACCCGGGTGGGTTGGGTGATTAGCTGGCTGAAGCCGTGCAGATCACAAATCCTACTGAAGGACTTGAAGACGGACGTGTCTTTACGTTGCATATACGTGTTCCAGTCTCCAATAATAATTGTCTCTACATCCCCCACATCAGCCAAACACCCATCTAATGTATCATAAAAGTCACTCTGTTCCGGTGGTCTATAGATTGTCCCGACTATTACAGATTTAGCATTGTCAAAAAGAATTTCAACCCACACAGATTCAATATTGGCTCCGTTGTAGCTTTAGCCGTTGATATGCTAGCAGGGTGGCTAACAACATGGCGGATATTTGTTCCCTCGGTTCTCTTCCTCTCGTCACTGCCTCATGCGTGTCTGTCTGCCGAGGCGTCCCCGGGGGAATCTCGAAGTCTCCGTTTATTCCTCGGTCTCCGCTGTCTCCACGGTCTCTGTTGTCGTCGCGTAGTTGTTGTTGCAGCGGAAGAGATGCTAGTTCTGATGCTAATTTTGATGCTAGCTCCTTGAGCCTGCAGGACTGGCTGCTTGTCTGCACCGGGCCCGGATTCAGATGGATGTCTCCCGCTAACAATAAGACCAAGACGATCATACTTCTTCGGTCTAGTTTGCCTGACGGGGGTAAGTACTTTCGCGTCGGGTTTGCAGTTATAATGCATGAAGCTTGCACTTCCAAAGCGAGGTGTTTTCCTTTCCCAGCCGTTGAGAAGGTAAAAGTCATTGTGGTTCATTTTATCCCCGCTTTCATTACTCTCCTTCTCTAAGTGATGTTGCCTCATTGATGAGTTGAGGTAGGAGTCCATAATCCATATTGTCAGGAGGATGAAATATGTAAAAAATCGTGAGGAATAACCGCCAAAGCGGGAGCTCTCGAAAATGCGACCACTCATAGTGAAACCGGATTGGCTGTCTCGCTTCGTCATCTGCCAAGTACAAGGGTCCCCTTGTCCAGGGTTTGAGCACATCTCGCTGTCCTTTAATTCCTTTCCATATGTTTTCGTTTACCAGGGTGTAAGATGAACCGGTGTCAAGAATTGCAATTCCCATCCATGGACCAATGTGCAATGGAACCATTAACTGACAGTGAAGAGTGTCCCCTGGTGGTACTGAAGAAGAGTTGGCAGGAGTGGTTGGTCCTAGGAAACCAAGTGTAGCACGGCCAGTCGGCCATCATGGGGAGTTTTTGGTTGTTGATATGGGGTTTTCTGAGGAGGAGTAGCCCTGTTAGAGTTCCACTGTGGGCAGGAAGCTGGGGCATGACTTCCCTTACAGTGCCAACAGAACACTTGGGGGGGTCGGTTGTGATTAGGTTGGCTTGGTCTGACAGGGTTTTCTCTGTTAGGAGGCATAGCAGCAGATTTAAAGGCAACATGCTGAGGTGTTTTACTTAGCAAATTCTTTCTTTGTTCATATTGTATCTGGTTCTCCCGGTCCTTCTCCAGTTGCTGACTAAGGCGGACAACTCCATCGACAGAGGTGACTCTGCTACTTCTCAGCTGACTGGCCAGTTGGGGGTTAATGTTTTTCAAAATCAACTTTATGATCTCCTCTTCATCAATATTTGGTTTCCAGCACTTGCATAATGACTGGTACATGTAGGCAAAGTCTCTGACGCTTTCACCCTCTCCCTGAACTCTATTGTGCACCCTCTCTGCCAGTTCATCCTCATAGTCCTCTGACAGGAAGGCAGCACGGAACTGGTCATGGAATTCTCTCCAAGTGTGAATGTTATGGCGGCCAACATCCCACCAATCTCTTGCAGTCCCGTGAAGCACATTACGCAGTGTGGCAATGAGCTCCTCATCCGTGAGCGGATTTAGAGCCAGGAAATCATTACACCCTTCCAGATATTGGAGAGGGTCAGGTGTATCATTCAGTTTCCCAAATTATGGAAATTGAAGTTTAACAGGACTGTTACGACCGTCGTTTCTCCGGTCCTATTGATTCTGTATTTGACCTGTCTGTGTGTATGCAAATGAGCTGTGAGGTCCCCTGGATGTTATTGGCTGTTCCACCCTCGCTTCAGAAGAGGTGATTGGGTAGACGTCCTCCAATCCCTGCATACATCCGGCACACAACTTCCGGGGGAGGACTACAAAGGCCGTGGACTGTGAACATTCGGGAGGCTCTGTTATGTGAACAGACGCCTCTCGCTACGTGCCCTTAGATTGATGGTGATAAATTCTGTTAACAGTGGCTAACTTGTGTGGTAGTATTGATGTGGTTAGATGTGTTGGATTAGGATAGTATTATGTTGACTGTTGTCTCTTAGTATAGCTGTGTTTACATACAGGCTCCTTTGTTAGTTGTACCACTTTGATAGTGAGGGTTATTTTGTTTATTATGTATATTTCTTTGTATTTAAGTAGGCTCCCTTATTAGAGTCCTCCCTTTGTTGGTTACCCGTTTAAACCTACGCCCTTTTGGTTACTTTGTTTGTTCCAGGCTGCTTGGATGCCATCTTGTTAAACCTGCTATTATAATAAACTCCTTTTATTATTACCAAATCCAACTGGTGTATGTTACTTTCCTCTTCCCCTAGTTGGGGCGTAACAAGGACTCTTTTCCATGAACCTGCTCTTTACTTCCTCATGAATGGTAGACCCCCCCCCAGGTGACCCAAAATTGTTCTCTGACAGTCCAGGCTGTACGGTGGATTGTAATCTGGGGCGGCTTGAAATGGGCAGGGGCTTATCTTCCTGTAAAACCACAGAGTGGGTTTGAACACCACTCCGCTCCTCCGCTCACTTCACTGGCTTCCGGTAACTGCTAGAATCCACTTCAAGACACTGGTACTTGCGTACCATGCTGCGAATGGATCTGGCCCTTCCTACATCCAGGACATGGTTAAACTGTACACCCCAGCGCGTTTACTACGCTCTGCATCAGCCGCACCCTCGCTGCGAGGGGGACCCAAGTTCCCATCAGCAAAAACACGTGGGTTTGCTATCCTGGCTCCAAAATGGTGGAATGAGCTCCTCATTGACATCAGGACAGCAGAAAGCCTGCACATCTTCCGGCGCAGACTGAAAAACTCATCTCTTTCGACTCCACTTCGAGCGATAGAATTACTAACAAAGAACTGCTAACAGAGCACTTATAGACTAATAAAGGACTGGCTTATCTATAGCCAGTTGAGTAGCACTTGAAATGTTTGGCTCTATGAAACCTGATGTACTTATATGATTCTGTTTTCTTCAAGGTTGTGTCTTCCTGGTCGAATGTACTTATTGTAAGTCGCTTTGGATAAAAGCGTCAGCTAAATGTAATGTAATGTAATGAACACTTACAGTGGGGCAAAAAAGTATTTAGTCAGCCACCAATTGTGCAAGTTCTCCCACTTAAAAAGATGAGAGAGGCCTGTAATTTCATCCTAGGTGCACTTCAACTATGAGAGACAGAATGGGGGGAAAGAATCCAGGAAATCACATTGTAGGATTTTTTATGAATTAATTGGTAAATTCCTCGGTAAAATAAGTATTTGGTCACCGACAAACAAACAAGATTTCTGGCTCTCACAGACCTGTAACTTCTTCTTTAAGAGCCTCCTCTGTTCTCCACTCGTTAACTGTATTAATGGCACTTGTTTGAACTCGTTATCAGTATAAAAGACACCTGTCCACAACCTCAAACAGTCACACTCCAAACTCCACTATGGCCAAGACCAAAGAGCTGTCAAAGGACACCAGAAACAAAATTGTAGACCTGCACCAGGCTGGGAAGACTGAATCTGCAGCTTGGTGTGAAGAAATGAACTGTGGGAGCAATTATTAGAAAATGGAAGACATACAAGACCACTGATAATCTCCCTCGATCTGGAGCTCCATGCAAGATCTCACCCCGTGGGGTCAAAATGATCACAAGAACGGTGAGCAAAAAACCCAGAACCACACGGGGGGACCTAGTCAATGACCTGCAGAGAGCTGGGACCAAAGTAAACAAAGGCTACCATCAGTAACACACTATGCCGACTCAAGTCCTGCAGTGCCAGACGTGTCCCCCTGCTTAAGCCAGTACATGTCCAGGCCCGTCTGAAGTTTGCTAGAGAGCATTTAGATGATCCAGAAGAGGATTGGGAGAATGTCATATGGTCAGATGAAACCAAAATAGAACTTTTTGGTAAAAACTCAACTAGACGTGTTTGGAGGAGAAAGAATGCTGAGTTTCATCCAAAGAACACCATACCTACTGTGAAACATGGGGGTGGAAACATCATGCTTTGGGGCTGTTTTTCTGCAAAGGGACCAGGACGACTGATCCGTGTAAAGGATGAAATGAATGGGGCCATGTATCGTGAGATTTTGAGTGAAAACCTCCTTCCATCAGCAAGGGCATTGAAGATGAAACGTGGCTGGGGTCTTTCAACATGACATGATCCCAAACACAACGCCCGGGCAACGAAGGAGTGGCTTCGTAAGAAGCATTTCAAGGTCCTGGAGTGGCCTAGCCAGTCTCCAGATCTCAACCCCATAGAAAATCTTTGGAGGGAGTTGAAAATCCGTGTTGCCCAGCGACAGCCCCAAAACATCACTGCTCTAGAGGAGATCTGCATGGAGGAATGGGCCAAAATACCAGCAACAGTGTGTGAAAACCTTGTGAAGACTTACAGAAAAACGTTTGACCTCTGTCATTGCCAACAAAGGGTATATAACAAAGTATTGAGATGAACTTTTGTTATTGACCAAATACTTATTTTCCACCATAATTTGCAAATAAATTGTGATTTTCTGGATTTTTTTTCCTCATTTTGTCTCTCATTGAGCCTCTCTCATCTTTTTAAGTGGGAGAACTTGCACAATTGGTGGCTGACTAAATACTTTTTTGCCCACGCACGTACGGCGTGAGGCCTATGTGTTTGTGTATTGGAGGACAGCGGTTCAACTGGGATTTTGTGACGGCAGACATTTCTTTCCCCCTCCTCGGGGCAGACTTTGTATGTGCTCGCGGACTCCTGGTGGACGTTAAAAATAAACGCTTGGTTGATGCCTTGACGTTTTCCTCCCTCATGTGTACACTTGGCAAGGCAGGCTGTCGGGCTCGGACATTTTTCTCAGGCTGTTGGCTGAATTTCCAGACCTGACGCTACACACCTTCTACGCGCTCACCACCAAGCATGGGGTGGAGCACCACGTCACCACCGAAGGTCCCCCAGTCTACGCCAGGGCCCGGCGGTTGAACCCTTCTAAGCTTTTAGTAGCGAGGGCAGAGTTTTCAACCATGGAATGCCTGGGTATCGTCCGCCGGTCTGACAGTCCTTGGGCCTCGCCTCTGCACGTCGTTCCCAAGCCGAACGGCGGTTTGGCGCCTGTGCGGGGATTACTGCCGCCTCAACGACGCCACAACATCTGACCGCTACCCGGTGCCGCACATTCAAGACTTTTCAGCACATCTGGCAGGTACGTTTCCCTCGCCCGCTCACAGCGGCCGGTCGCACCGTGAGTTCCTGGGGATGGTGACTTTCTACCACCGTTTTATCGCCCGGAGCCGCCCACATTATGTGGCCGCGTCTGAGGCTTTGAAGGGTATGACCCCCATCCAGGCGATCAACTGGACGGCGGAAGCTGAGTCTGCTTTACGGAGGTCAGACCGCGTTGGCTGAGCGGCCCCTTTGGCGCACCCATCATCCACGGCTCCCATCTCCATTACCACAGAAACATCGGACTACGGCGTGGTTGGAGGGTGCTTGGCAGCCACTCGCCTTTTTCAGCCGTCAGCTGATGCCCAGGGAACGCAGGTACAGCGCTTTTGACCGAGGACCTCCTTGGAACTCTGTCTGGCCGTGCGGCACTTCAGTTTTTTGCTGGAAGGCCGTGAATTTACGGCGTTTGTCGACCACAAGCCGCTCACATTCACCAGTCACAAGTGGCAGAGCCTTGGTCTGCACGTCAGCAGCGGCAGCTGTCTTACATCTCGGAGTTCACCACAGACATTAAGCTCTGAAGGTGAGGGCGCGGGGGCTGCGCTGGAGGACGTTGGTGTTCGGTCTCCACAGGTCGCGGCCAGTCGTTCCCGCCAGCTGGAGGCGCTCTGTGTTCGAGGCAGTGTCACGGAACTGTCACACCCCAGCGTTAAGCCTTCGTGCGCTTGGTGGCCGAGAAGTTCGTCTGGCATGGGCTGAAAAAGGACGTGAGGACTTGGGCTGGTGAGTGCGTGGCTTGTCAGCGCGCTAAGGTGCACCGCCACACGAAGGCCCCTTTGGATCGTTTCCTGGTGCGCTGAGAGGAGGGTTTGACCACGTCAACATCGACCTGGTTGGTCCATTGCCTCCTCTCATCAGGTTCTTGTTCCTACCCTCCTCACCATGGTGGACAGGACGACCCCGGAGGCGGTCCTGCTCGTTCGGAGTGTTCACGTCGGCTGCGGAACATTGCCCGGGGCCTTCATTGCAAACGTGGGTGTGTCGTTTTGGGCACCCGACGTCGGACATTTCCTCAGACAGGGGCTCTCAGTTCAACGTCCGAACTGGGTCTGGAACGCCCGTTGCAGGCGGTTTGGGGGTTAAGCATGCACAGGACTAACCGCTTAACCACCCTCAGGCTAACGGCCTCTGCAAGCGCTTCCATTGCTCCATGAAGGCGGCCCTCAAAGCCGGCCTTACGGACGGGAATTGGGTCGACAAGCTGCCCTGGTGATGCTGGGCCTGAGGACTGCGCCTAAAGAAGACCTGCAGTGCTCTACAGCTGAGATGGTCTACGGGCAGCCGTTGAGAGTTCCAGGGGATTTCCTCCCTAACGCATCGGCTCCCTGGTCGGCGTCAGCCCAGCGGGCTTTCCTGCAGGACGCCGCTGAGGCCTTTGCGCCGATCCCTACTACTCAGCACGGTACTCAGGTGTCCCAGGTTCCCAGAGCTCCGCTCGGCGCGGCACGTGTTCATCCGGCATGATGCGCACAGAGGCCCCCTGCAGCCCCCTTACGATGGGCCTTTCCGGGTCTTAGAGCACGGGGACAAGCACCTGGTCGTCGACCTGGGTGACGAGGCCGAGCACGTCTCGGTGGACCGGGTGAAGGCTGCTCACCTGGACTTGGACCAGCCGGTGGTGCTGGCTCGACCTCCGCGACGGGGCTGCCCCCCGGCCTTGACCCCTCTCACGTATTTAAGACCTGTTGTTCCGGTCCCTCCCCTTCCGGGGGCCGCACAGGAGGAAGTCACTTTTCCGACTCCCGCGCTCAGGAGTCGTGGGGGTCGGCGTGTCGTTCCTCCCCGCCATGCTGATTTTGTTTGTGTGAATTCTGGGGGGGCTTGTGTGGTGACACCATGTGGGACCATAATTCACCTTGCTTATTGTGTTGCCACACGGACCCTTTAGTGGACCTGTAGCTTTAGCTGCCATTCCTGCTAGCTCATCAGGCAGAGCAGTTCATGTGTTAACCTCTCTGATATTAATGGATAATAAAGATTGGAACTCCATTCTTAATACACCGCCTCCGACTCTCTTTTCACGGCACTACAACAGTCAATTTACCACGGGAGAATATCAGTCATTTTAGTTAATCGGTTTTGGAAATCCAGTCCTGGTTTTCAAGGTGGTTGGCAGATGACCGGCTCCTTTCAGTTTTGCAAACGACAAAGCGACAGAAGGGTATGATGACGGTGGACGGCGGATCAGACAAACGGAAACACGGACTTTAAACAACCTAACTGCTGGTTTCTAAACGGATGAGCGTGTTGCTCCGACGATCTCTCTTGCTGCACACACACTTCCCCTTCCTGCTCCGTCTAACCATAGATATATATAAACACATGTGTATGTATATAAAGTTCATGTATAAACACAATATGTTTAAATATATATATATATATATATCTATGCGTCTAACTATATAGGGAGAATTGAATGGAGGCGCCAAACAACATCGAATCACTGGCTGGGTGGGCGTTACCGTGAGTGACTACCGGTGTTTACCTTTCCGGTTGTACAGTATTTTCTGAATTTGTATCAAAGACGAACACAAGATGGCAGCACACCCACTAGAAATAATCATGTACCGTTCCCTAAACCCTGCATAAAGCTCTACACGGGGTACACACATAATCCTTTTCGTTGTTTCTTATTTTGATATGCTTGTGATAAGGCTTATTAACAGATTTCTATATTTAAAATAAAGGCAGCTCATTAATATGCCTTGTCTTGAACCTCTCCATTTAAAAACAAATACAAAATTCAATGAAGGAAACATCACATTGAATTGGGCGTAGATTGCTTTGTGACATTGAGCCATGGGCCAGTTTTTCTTCTGTGGAGGACAACATTTGGTTATACAGACTGGGTGTAAAAAATGTATCTGAATAAAAAATAATATGGAATGAATTCAAAAAGTAAGCCTTGTGTCAGACAAAAAATGTCTTAGGCCTTTTAGACAGTGACGTGTTTTGCATTAGTTTGTCTTTGTGCTGCATAAGTGCTGTAAGTTAAAAGAGTGCATATATGGGCTTTAATATTGCACGTGTTTTCAAGGGTTAAATTAGGAACTCATTCATGCCTCGCCCCCCAAAACCTAACAAGTAATTTCTTAGCATTCTCTCGAAGCAAATCAGGCCTGCCTTTCGTCTCCCTAATATGAGCACTGTTTTATACAGTCCAACAATTACAACAGTGCATTATCCAACTCGCTGACTGTAATTCAATTAACTTCCCCCCCCCCGGCTTCATCCACCCGGATAATACACACATTAATTAAGAACAGAATCCAATATCGGATGTTCTGCGCCTCCACTTATTTTCATTTGCCAAAAAAAAAAAGAAAAAGGTCAGCCACTTCTAGCTGAAGACAATTGGTGTAAGTGTAGTAATGGATTACAAAGTTGTTCATCACCAGAGCTCAGTGTGTGTAATGGGGAGCCGGGAAGTAAGCCTGTTGGTAGTCGGAGGCTGAGCCCTGAGAGAAGTGCTGACACGGCTGTAAAGCGCGTTGTTGATTCACTAAAGTCACAGGGCAACGTGTGTTATGTTTTATTAAAACTGGATTTCCCCTCACATGCAGATCAGTAGAAAAAGATCTGTGTCTCACCTTGGGTTTCCCGTTAAAAAAAAAGCCTACAGAGACACGAACACACACTCGCATACAATCAAAATGAGGGGCAGAGTAAAACGGAACAATTGAGGGTTAGGGTCAGGGTCTCATTCATCCCAATTCAACATGCTAACCTAATTGCCAGAGGAGAGGGAAACAGTAATTAGCAGTGAGTCTCACCTCGTTAATCACAAAGGGCTCCTTCGCTCTATTTATATCTGATTAATGGCTTACTTAAGCACAGCCAGATATTTATGTTTCTGTTAATTGTGTGCTGCTTGTCTCCGCTCCGCTTGCTGGGGCTTCCTTGCACCTCCTACTTTCAAACACAATGATACACCACCCTGTCATTTTGCCTTATACCTGATTTCTTTTCTTAATCATAATTGGAGTTTTTAGCATGGATCTTGTCCTTACAATTTCACACCATCACTGAGATTGAAACCTTATTTATTTTCTTATTTTGGATATTTTCATGACACACAGTGAACATAACTGCACCTAAGTGGAAGGAGAGGCACAGTATAATATACATATCTAATAAGGAAGTGGGGCTGGGGTGTGAGGTATATTGGATTGGATATTTGTACTGGCATCAGCTTTAATATTTCCAAACATCTTTGCAATCCTTATCCACTCATACTGTTTTTGCCATCCTTAATACATTATGAGCGTCTTCTTATTCACAGACACAAAGAATATACAAGATAATATGTACACTAAAACTTTTAACACGAGAAAAGGTAAATAAATGTGTCACCTCTAGTTGCCAT